>NW_009615032.1:0-6436 GCF_000690535.1 Cariama cristata
TCCTCCAGCCAGGTGCACACATCCATCCCTACCCAATTTGTGAAGCCAGAGGTGGGGCGCTCCCAGGCCCGCAGTGCCCCCATGCCTCCCTGCCCACCAGGATCCCACCGCGACGCGGCAGCTAGACGGACACGGGGAAGCAGGCCCGTCTCCCCAGGGCTCCCGAGGGCAGCTGCACCCTGTGTGTCTGCCCGAAGACCCAGAGGTACTGGGTGCAGGCTGCATCCCTAGTGTGATCTCGTCCCCAGTGAGCACGCGCTGCCGTCCCTTCCTTCTCCTTAACCTAGCTCCCCCATCCTTGCAGGGGATCCCATGCAGCTGCCCTCGGAGATGAGTCCCCTCGTTTCCACCTGGGCATCCTCCTACCTCCCCATCCCGTAAGCTGCTGAGGGGTCCAGCAATCCTCCCGGCACTGCCCCGTTGGGTACCCCAGGTGCCTCCTGTTTGGCCACAACGTCTGTGGCTCAAAAAGCCTTCTCCATCCCAAAAGCTGTCCTGGCTGCTCGTGGCCCATAGTCTGACTGCTGTCCTAGCAGGTCTCCTAGCTGTGTCCCAGTGCCTGCATTTTTGCCTTCTACTCGCCACCCAGATGTTTCTCCCTCCACCGTATCAACTGTTTCAGGGCTACCAGTGGTGGAGGGGGTGAGGATAACGTGTACTGCAGGGCCTGAGACCATCTCGAGGGCCTGAGACCATCTCGAGGGCCTGACAGTGATTGTCATCCGCATCCAGGCTGGTGCCCCTCAGCTGCCACCACAGCTGTACATCCCCGCGGGGGCAAAGTCAAGCCCTGCGTTGTGTTTGTTTCGCTGTACGGAAGGCGAGTAGGGAGCTGGGGCTGTAGCAGCTCCGAGAGCAGATTGCAGAGCGTTCTGCTCCCTTCCCCAAACGAGTCCTACGCCCCAAACAGTCTGCACAGCCAGCCCCCCTTTCCCTGAAAGAGCCCGGTCTGGTCCAGCTCGCGGGGTCTGCAGGTAGCCAGGTCCTGTCGCACGTGAAGGGAAAGCACAGCAACGGTGTCGCCTGCTCCGAGGGAGGCAGGAGAGAACGCGGGTACCTGAGCGAGAGTCGGAAACGGTCCCTGGGAGCTCCAGGGACTGGGCAGGGGAGGGGAAGGTTAGAAGCAAATTAATTTCTCACCTGGCAGCGCTGCTTTTCCATCCAAGGTCAGTTCCTCCCTGTGACACAGTGACTAAATGTAGGGGAAGAGCCAGGCTGGCCCTGGGTGCAAGCAGCTGTTTCAGGGAAGGCGCCCTTTGCTCGCCTGTCCCTAGCCAGAACGTGACAGCGTGTGTCAACGCCAGCAGGGCACAGTGGGGAGGCAGGGCAACCTCCCCAAAACTTGCGGAGGCCTGGGGACCCTACTCCTTCCTACAGCTTTGCCCCCACCCCATTTTTCCTAGTCCTAACTCCCTGACTGCCGGGAAAGTGACTCTGAAGCGACAAACATCCCGCCTGGACAGCCCACAGGGAAGCTCCTTGTGGGGGCTTGCAGCCCAGAGCGGGCAGGGCAGCCGGACCACCGGGAGCGGGGCTTGCCAAAGGGCTGTTCCTGGAGGCTCCTGAGCGCGGAGAGCCTCCTGCCCCATCTTGTGGGTGCTCAGCCGCCCAGGTGACCCCAGACCCACTTTTCTTGGGGGCACGCATATTCTCGCCCTGCCCTAGTGCTCAGCTGCTCCCAGCTCCTGCCGGCTCCATCCTGCTCTCTGGGATGCTGCTGCCCATGTCCAGGGTGAGCCTCAAAGGTGATGGGAGCTGTGCCACACATCCAGCCTGACCTCAGAGCCTCTTAGCGGGATTACCCTCCACGGTGGGCACTCTGCCCTCTCCGCATTAGCATGTCCTCCCAGTGCCCCCGCGTGTCATCACGCACCGCAGGTGTCCAGTGCGCCACAGGAGTAGCCGTACGGCACGGCCCATGCCCCAGCTCTGGGAATCGCCCTCTCCACTGACTGCGTGGGACCCCCAGAGCAGGGGAACAACATGGGGACTGTACTATCAGAACAATTTCAGGCGACCTCAGCTCCTAGCCACGGCCTGAAAAAGACTACTCCCCGGCTTAAGCTTCCCTCCCCACTGCCCTAGCCTGAGATCAGTTCCTTTCCCTGCCAGCCACCCCCAACACAGCGAGGGGTGACGAGGGGTGTCTCTGCTCCCCAGGGAGGCCCCGGCACCCCGAGGAGGTGGCACTGCCTGCACAGCTCCCCCCTTCCTCTGGCACGAGGGGAGAACAGGTAGCTCTGTCCCGGGGTACCCCCAGACTGCTGCGGTGGATCGAGTCCCACAGCATCGGCCCCAAGGTAGGGCCAGGGTGCTGGGCGCAGGTGAGAGCAGCTGCCTGCCCGCCCGTTTTGTAATAGGCATAAGCGGCTCAGCAGATTTACGCCTGAGCTGAGTGTGACCCCGGGTAAGCCGCCAGGAAAGGCCCCCTGGGCACGGGGCGCTGTGCGGGACCAGTCCGGCCACCCACACCTCCATCGCCCAGCCAGCCTCCCTCCCGGAGTCTGGGGACTTGCCCCAGGACCACCCACCTCTTCCCAAAGGGCCATCTGCACGGCCAGACAGGACCAGGTCTGTTTTGCCACCGGCTTTGAGCCTCCTGGGCGCAAACAAGGCTTGGGCAGCTCCCACCCCCAGCAGCACCCATCCGTCAGACACCCAACTCCGGTGCGTCCCCCACCCCATGGTTAATCTTGGCCTCCTGTTTAGGAAAGTTAATGCGGCTCAGAGCAGGGCCAGATGATCACCCAGATTAAAGATTTAACGGTACCACCACAGCCAGCTCAGCAGCTCGGCTCTGGGCTGGTAGGTCAGCGTGTCAGTGTGCCAGTGAGTCAGCACATCACGCACACGCATGTGGACAACCTCCCACACATACACATGGAAACACACGTTCACCACGAGAGCAGAGACACTGGGCTGCTGGCAAAGGAAAACGCGGTGTCTGGCGTCCTTGTGGGATGCCTCCCTGCCCAAGCCCACCGCAGCTGCGCTGGCTAGAGCAAGAGTGCGGGTACAGGGAGGGAGCAAGGTGCACATCCCTGTGTGCTTACCCAAAATCCACACCTGCAACTCTCGGCACGTGTATGGCAGCACACGCTCCCGGAGGCACGGACACCGACAAGGTGCTCCGTTGTGTCAGCAACGCATGTGCTGGGGCTGTGGGAGGGCCCAGAAGGCTGAGGCATCCTCACAGGTGGAGACATTTTGGGGAGCGTGGGTGAGGGCCATGCTGCCCCTGCAGCCTGGGGGGATGCCCACTGCGGCCGGCTGATGAAAGCTGCCCTTTGCCCACTTGCAGGGTGCAGCACAGGGCCAAGCTGGGAAAGCAAGTGGGTTTGTCCCCAGATAAAACAGCCCCAAACTGAGCTTTGAGCAGGTGCTTGTGCAACAAGGACCCCGGTGAGCCATGTGGGATCTCACGAGGTATGAGCAGGGGGCATCGCCTCCCAATTCAGAGGCATCCCGCCCCAAGTTACAGAGGAGACTCCCCATCGCTCACCGGCTTGGGCACTGCCAGGCTCTATGACCAGCTGCCATGGGGTTGAGACCGGGGTCATCGGATGTTGCTTAGGGGAGCGTACGAGAGAGGATTGGGGAGGTCAGCGAGACGTGATTAGGGTATAATCTCTGGTATTTGCAGTGGAGGCACAGGATTCAGGGGTGGGCTGTGGCTCCTCATTTGAGGTCACCCTCCCAGGGCCAGGGCCTCCAGAACTGTGGTATTTTGAGCTCCATTTAGGACTGATCCAGGCCGAGAACAGCATCTTCAGGTTGGGCTACGCCTCCCAGTAGCGCTTGCCCTGCTGGGCAACAGCTTCTTTGATGCTCACATTACAGGCTACCCCTCTCCAGCCCGCAGTGAGGTGGTACCCGGTTCCCAGCCCATGCCTTATCCCTGGATCTCCCATCCAAAAGGAAGAGCCCCCTGCCCAGCCCTGCTCACACAGGGTCTCGGTGTGCAGCACCTCACGGCATTCAGGGAGCCCCAGAAGCACCACAGTTCCCCTCGCCTTCCAGCACCGCCGTGCTGCCCACCACCGCGAACAGCTTGCAGCTCCTGTGCTGCTCCAGCTCCAGAGCCCAGCATCCTCCCAGCCAGAGCCTGCGGGGCCGCGGCCAGGAGAACAACCCTCTGGCCAAGCAGGACCATTTCCCCCACCTCCGTCCGTGCAGGCGGTGCCAGGAGAAAGCAGTCAGAGCCTGGATGTTGCATTTCCACCCATTTATTGGGGAAGCTGCACCAAAGTATTAAAATAAATTAAAAGCATAGGCCGTGGGGGTGCATTGCATACACGGGTATCAGGAAGGCAAAGGCAGAGCGGGATCTTCAGTAAAGAGGTGGGTAGACAGGGTGGAGCACCAGGGAGTCCCAACAGCTGCAGAAACCTCTACCGAAGAAAAAAGATAAATCTGTACCTTTAGTATGGTCTTAAAGGCAAAGTCTGAGTCAGACCTCCTTGTAAGGAGGCACTGGGCTGGAAGAGACCTGACTGGTGGGGCGGGAAGCAAGGGGAGAGGGAAGCACAAAACGCAGGGAAATGAAGGAGGACATACACAGGACCTGGCCAGGAAGCAAGGCCATCCATCACAGCTCCATGCCCTCCTGGAAGCAGAAGGCTGTGTCCAGTCATCGCGCTTTGCTTTTGGGGTTCTTGACAAAGTCATACCCCTCATCCTCATCTTCCAGGCCTGTTATTTGTGCCTCATTCCACCTGTCCCGAACAATAGACCCAAATTTGATGCAGAAAGATCGGTTGCAGTAGCAGAGAAAAGCAGGACCGCCTCTTGGCCTCCAGTTTCCCACTTGGAGGAAACAGACTCATTCCTGCATCCCAGTCTGCTCTCCAGGAGGCTGAGTCCCAAACCGTCACCAGACACTCTGAATGGGAACAAAGCAGGGGTCCCCCATCCCACACACAGAGGGGAACACAACCACCAGAAATGTGGGGCCAGTTTGGGACCAGAGGGATGCTGCCAGCCAGGGCAGGGATGCCCAGAGTCACCAACCACCCACAGCTCCGACTCAGGCAGCCTGACGTGGGCTTGGCTCTGTCCCACACGTCCCCAGAGACCCCTACCCCAGGTGCTCTCCAGAGACAACCCCTGCTCCCTCTGATGGGACCCTCTCCCTCCCTCCCAACCTTTCCAAAGGGGTCCATCGCACAACAGTCTGACTCCAGTTCAAGGGAGCTCTCCCCCGCTGTCTCCCCTTACTGCCCCCCCAGAGAGACAGTCCTGGAGAACGGGGGTACGCAGCACAGCTCCCCCCAACCCTAGCTACAGCCACAGGCATCAACAATCATGTCAGGGATGTCAGTCTTGACAATGTTGCTATTGCGATCGAAGTAGAGGACAGAGAGTGGCCGACGTCGTGTGGGGACGCAGCAAGAGTGCCCGGACGCCTGGATGTTGTTAGCTTTGACGAGGTTGAAGACAGCTGTGTGGAAGGAAGAGGCCATTCCAGGGCTGCCTGCCACATGCAGAGGGCACTGGCCCACGCAGTAGTTTATCTGGTAGCCCTCAGGCTTAATGATCCAGTCGTTCCAACCAATGTCACGGAAATCCACATAGTAGTCCTTGCGGCAGCAGAGGTTGGAGTTCTGGCTGCAGCGGAGGCTGCGCTTGGCCATGTGGCGTCCTGGCTCCCGCACCTTTGCCTCGGCCACCAAGAAGGGCTGGTGGGACCAGCTGGCATTGACTATTGCCATGATATCACCTTCATCCCCACGGCTTTCCAGTTCCAGCCGCAGGGTCCTGTGCTCTCCCCCAAAGAAACTCTGCAGGGCAGGCATGAGGGTGAAGGCACGCCAGCCGCTGCCCTTAGCACTCAGTCGCCTCTCGCTCAGCAACGTGCGATTGCCCCCCACCAGACCACCTTCCCCACCAGCCAGGAAGATCCTCAGGGTGAGGCTGGCTACCAAGTCTCGGGGAACTCGAAGATAGAGCCAAAGCTGGGCCTGCAGGATGCGAATGTCCTGGTCTTGCGTACGGCTGAACTGGAACCGCAGCCCCAAGCCAGAGGGAGACGTGGGCTCTGAGGGAAGAAAGGGATGAGGAGGTGAATGCCGCCGGATGCCAGGGAAGGGAAGGCTGCACCGCCATCCTGCTCACCAAGGCTAATCTCTTCCAGCTTCTTTCTCAGAAGAGACCTACAAACTTCTCCCCCTCCACAGGGCCCTCGGTCTGTCCCCCTCCCTTTCTTGGGAATGCTACCCAGAGGGGGGGCGGTGTCGGAATGGGGGACTGTCCCACCCTGGCAGAACGGGCACAGAAGGGGATGGGGGCACCTGCTCCGACCCGGACCTTTTGGCCCTTTGCCTTTGCTGCACGGCGCAAGGCTGGAGAGCGTTCCCAGCCCTCCCGACCACCATCGGCTGCTCCCCCTACTCCCTGCAGCTCCCAAGTCCAACCACGGGGACCCCCGAGGACCCTG
>NW_009615033.1:0-4905 GCF_000690535.1 Cariama cristata
TTAAAGGTCTTTTCCAACCTAAGCGATTTTATGATTGTTCTTTTCTTCTAAGCCTTATCATACTTAAGAATTTGACAAGAGGAAGTTTCATATGGACAAGGCCTTCTAAAACCAAGCTGCCACTGGCTGCTGCTGACCAGATAAAATACAGCAGAGTGGAGCTTTCGTATGTCAAAGGCTGCACAAACCATAACACAAGCTCTCATTCTTTTTCTCTAAATAAAAGCAGAAGTAAAAGCCCAAGGTTCAAACTCATTTGAATCTTTAAACCCCACAGAAGTACTCTGAACAAATGGCTAAATGCTACAAGCAAGGATGGCCACGCACTACTTTCCATTTTACCTCTGTGTGTATCAAAATGACCAAAAAAATGTTAAAACTTTTGTGAACAGACCCTAACACTAACTGTACAATTAAAAGAGATAGTGTCACAAGATTTTAAATTCAGTACAAATCTTCAACTTGATTGGTTAAAATTAAGCAATGAAAACATTTCTGCTTAAAAAAAAAATAACCAAGTCACACGGTGACCTTGTCACCCGTCTAAACCCATAAAACACAGAAGAAAAAAACGGCAGGGAACTTCAATGTACTCAATTACTTCCATTAATTGTTTACACTTCCTAATGAAATCAAACAGTTTCGCAGCCCTAAGCAATATAGCTTAGAGATGAAAAAGCAGGCCATACCCTCCTTGTTTTGACGTCTCTCCACTCTTATGAGCTGTTCCTAGGAGGAAACACCCTTCCTCCAGCTGTAAGGACAGTTGAGCAGCTGCATAATAACCCATGCCAGCCCCACATATTCATACGTAAAAGCAGCTGCCTGCCTGCCTGTGCAGCTGAAAGAAAAGTGCTGGAGGCACAAAGGACAGTCGAGCAGCTGCCTTAATAACCCATGCCAGCCCCACATATTCATACGTAAAAGCAGCTGCCTGCCTGCCTGTGCAGCTGAAAGAAAAGTGCTGGAGGCACAGGCCAGTATCTAATACTGGCACTGACTGCAACGGCAGCTGCTCGGCTCATACAGCTGCAGGAAGAGCGCTAGGTATCAAAGTCCGAGGAGAAATGGAAGATGAAACGGCTCAAGCTGTGTAATCATAATTCCCAGAAATTATAACAGACACTTGCATCCTTAATCTCTGCTCCTTAGCTGCCCATTTGTGAATTGGGATAAATAGGCCTTCCTGCTCGTAGGATCCTGAAAAGTTAAATTCATCTGTGACTGTGAAGCAGATTAATATAACGACATCATACCAATGCCAAGAAAAAATAGGGAATTCTATATTCTTTGCAAACTATTCAAAGCACGGCAAAGCTGTTCATTACATAAATGAAATAGGGAATTCTATATTCTTTGCGAACTATTCTAAGCACGGCAAAGCTGTTCATTACATAAATACCATTAGTTCTATGCATTAAACAATATTAAAGACTTAGAAAAATTTAAGACGAAAATTAAGCATGGATAGGCAACTTAAGAACTCTTCAATTTCTGAGTGCTAGCTAGGTTCTGTAAACAGCTATAAGGATCTTTTCTCTTTGGTTGCTTTTCAAGCACGTATTTGTGCATGAGAAAGGCGTTCACGTATATACAACACCTCCATACTAGAGAAACAGGCTCTGGTTTCCCTGCTCTGACTCAGGAGGCACACGGAGCAGTCTATACTTCACTACATAAACATCAATATTGTACGCAGCTTATACCACTTTTGGAAAAAGCCATCTCCATCGGTATTCTTCAGCTGACAACACTCAACCAGCTATATTCTCAAACTGGTACAGAAATTGCATGTACTTACTAGCACAAGGGGTCTTGAGATCCCCTTCCTTGCTGAAAGGGCAACTACAGAACGGACCAGAACCCTTCAAGTTGGAAGCGGAGAAGAAGTGGGGAAAAAAGAGCAAAGAATTGGAAAATAGATGGAGGTGTCTCAAAAACAGGATCTACGCTGGAGTGGACGTCAGTATATGAGGCAGAAGGGTGGGATGAAACACAGGACAAGAACCAGAAGTGGAGGGGGCATCTAGGGGCAGGAGATGGGATGAGGAGATTTGTACAGCCCAGGTTCTTCCCCTTGTGCCACCTCTTAACTTCACGTCTGACTTCCAGCGTGAGACCAAGGGGATGCTCCTTGCGTTAGAAAGCTGCTTCAGGCGCAGAGAATCTCCAGTGCCTCTGGGGGAACCAGCACAGGGTTGGCACAACTGGGAGGCTTCCATGCAGTCACGTACCTCCGATTCAGGCCCACAGCGTACTCAGCAGTACCGACGCTAGGCCTCCCCCATTCTCCAGAACATCCCAGACTTTTTTGAGCTTAAGCTGAGATGCCCCACCTTCCTGTCATTCTGGCTTAATTTCTGAATAAATGTCTGGGGAAAGAAAAAACCAATCTCAACCATTTGGTTGGAAATTGCCATCTCTATTCTCAACTAGTCATATACAGTTACTGGCTATGCGAGGGTATAAATGTCATGTAACAGCTCCTACAGCTGCTGGCAGAATGCAGTAACAGCCAATACTTCTATACTGACCTCCCAGAAACTGTGCCTTCAAAAGCTCCCATAAGAAATACCCGATATGCAATGGAAACCATCCACCTTCAAATCATCAGAAATACTCTATGTCTTCTTAGATTACTCCACACAGCACTATTAAGAAAAAAATACATTGATCAAAAGGTTTTTTAGATAAAGAAGTCCTATGTTTTTATCCAAAGACGTTATTAAAGAAGACAAGCAGAAGAAAACTATAAAGAAAATGCAATCTCACGGTATTACTAACTACTCCTCCTCAGTTTCTCTAGGCTTTTGGTAAAGTTTAAAGATCAAATACTGAGAAATACTAAGAAAATGATCAAAACCACTTTGCAGATACTGTGTATCCCAGCCTTGGTTATCTGAAAAACATCCTTCCTCAATTTTACTGTAAAGTCACTCTGAGCCAGTGAGCTCTGTGGGCTGCTGCTCGATGAGCCACCACGGAAGCTACCTTGGCTCCTCTTGTTCATCTGCTGACAGGAGACTTTTCAGGTCAAGTCCCACGAGGCGATGGGTTTCTCCCCAGTGCTGACAGCACGGTGTAATACCTCAGAGATGGGCTATTGCTCAAAGATGCCACATTGCATAGGAAACACTAATATTCACTTACCTACATCCTGCTCAAGAATACTGTTACTGCAGATAAACTGGCACTAACGTAAATGTTAACAGCTGTATACAAGATGTCAGCGAGCAGATAACCACGCTCACGAGTAACCACTGTCCAACTACGGTGCAATTTGTTCCACTGAGAAGCCCTCCCCATCAAAATCTCTCGAATAGACACCGGGCAGAACCAGCAAGTGGCAAAACCAAAGCAGCTCAGGTCGCCTTTTTTAGTTTCAATATCCTCTGTTCATCTTCAGTCTTGCCCCCCAAACTGAGGATATAACTACGTATGTTGTATAAAATGTAGATTTAAGTGACCGGTACCATTATCTATGCCTGCAATGCACCGTTTTAATACCAAATAAATTTTAACATTGGTATTGAATTGAGTGAACTCAAGAAGACGGCTCTTCGTCGTGCTGCTGGCTGCGTCTTTAGGTTTCAGAACTGAAGCACACAGTAAACAAACCACTCGCACTTCTCATTATAGGCCCAATTATACATAAAACGCCAGTTGATAATTAGTGCTTCCTACTTAATTCCCTGTCATTCACACAACACTTCTAATGAAAGGGAATACATCAGAGTGTGACATGCTGCATTTTTATCCATACCCCATATGCAAAGATAAAATCAATTCACTACCAATAATGTTATCTTCCACTGCTCCATTAGTCAAGAATTTCTTTGCCTCCTCTCCTAAGACTCTGGTGACTGAAGAAATTCTTGCAATTTCTTCCCAAAACAGTAATAACATTTCTCTCTTTCTGGGAATCATTCTGTGTTGAATGCTAATGTACACTGAAATAGCTGAGGAATCAAGCAAACACTTTCAAAATATCTCCAAACCCAAAGATTTAGAGAAATGGCAATCTACACAAGCTAAAAGGCAACATCAATCATGACCAGTAGGGCGAGGGAGGGGATTCTGCCCCTCTACCCCTCTCTGGTGAGACCCCCCCGCAGTACTGCCTTCAGCTCTGGAGTCCTCAGCACAAGAAGGACATGGACCTGTTGGAGCGAGTCCAGAGGAGGCCACAAGATGATCCAAGTGCTGGAGCACCTCTGCTGTGAGGACAGGCTGAGAGTTGGGGTTGTTCAGCCTGGAGAAGAGGAGGCTCCGGGGAGACCTTAGAGCAGCCTTCCAGTACCTAAAGGGGCCTACGAGAAAGATGGGGAGGGACTTTTGACAAGGGCATGGAGTGATAGGACAAGGGGCGATGGCATTAAACTGGAAGAGGGAAGATTTAGATTGGACATAAGGAAGAGGGTTTTTTATGACAAGGATGGCAAGGCAGTGGCACAGGTTGCCCAGAGAGGTGGTATATGCCCCATCCCTGGAAGTGTTCAAGGCCAGGTTGGATGGGGCTTTGGGCAACCTGGTCTGGTGGAAGGTGTCCCTGCCCATGGCAGGGGGTTGGAACTTTAAGGATCTTTAAGGTCCCTTCCAACCCAAACCATTCTGTGATTCTATGACTCTCCCAGCTGAAAACCAGACTCGTAACGTGACAGCCAACACAGACCAGTGCTATGAAAAGAACGACTTCCATCTTTCACCCAAAACACCAGTGAAAGATCTGGAGATTTTTAGCACATTTTAGGGTTTTCTTTTGTTTAGTTAGGTTTAGAGAAATAATGGCTAGAACATCCTGCTGTTAGGTACTCTCCTGCTTTCCTAAAGACTCTCCATTTGATTGCCATTAGTCAGGTAGCGGACTATCGTATCTGCAGCACTGAAGGCGCAACAGGAAGAGCG
>NW_009615033.1:4936-7713 GCF_000690535.1 Cariama cristata
TGGAACTGGAGGATGTACAGGATAGGGAAGAAGTAAGAACAAAACTCTTCTGCCTGTCTCTGAAACAATGCCCATCAGCAGAATACACAGTCCCAGACAGTAAAACCTCACATAAGAAATATTCCCAGATGCACTGCAGAGACGTGCCAATCCCCAACAACGGTGTGCACAAGCAACGCGCGCTCTGCAGAGTACTACTCCTCTATTCATAGCATAATTACTATGCTGGGTATGAATTACTATTCATACGGGTTGCTTTCGTTACGTGCTACAAGAGGCAACTCCAATCTGTACCCAGGTTGGGAGAACAATTTGACTTTCTCCGTTTTCCTTCCCTAGGTACTGTGTGTTTCTACATATCTCAGAGGAGTTCAATACCCTTATTCAGCTTTTACTTTTCTGAAATGAAAGCAATTCAGGTTTTAACAGGAACCTTTCCCTTCGAATGAGTCTTGAACAGAAAAAACCCACTAAACGATTGCAACAGACAACGGACAATAAATACTGGCACGCCAGCAAAATCTCTAGTTTCTTTAAACATGCAATTCTCTATAGATCTTTATCCAAAACATATGAAAGTATCTGTTTATAGGACCATATGCAGCACTTTTATTGTAGCATTCAGAAATATGTTATAAGCAAAACATCGATGTTTAACTCTAGCAACTGCCTGAGCGATGATGATATAACCACGCACTTTTACGTAGTGTGTTACGCATGTTAAACTACTAACCCTCCTCATTCATTCTTACAAATCTCAAGTCAGCAAAATAAGAATCTGAACACTAAGGAAGAAGGCAGTGTTGAGTTTTTCTTCTCGCCGTAAAGCAGTGGAGCAGGACCCTGCCGACATCCTCCGTCACAGCACAGTCCTGCAAAGGGGCACCCACAGATGCAGACACTTCACTAGCTCCAAGCTGCTCCGCAGCCTGGCTGCCAGAAAACAGATGCTGGGAAGCCATGGCAACATTTATGCCATTTATCAGAAGAGTCCTTTTCAATTATGACGTGAATCAACAAATTTCAGCCCGGAAGAATAATGTCTCCTGGTTAAAAAACAGAAATAATAAATTCAGTTACTTCCTACTCCTGCCAAAAGAAAGTCTGTATTCACGGGTACCTTACAGTTTCCACGCTGTAACTTGTTTCTTTCATAAAACAGGCATAATGGTTTATTACAGCAGTGGGATGTGGAAAAACATGTTTCGTTCCTATTTACAACATTCCTCTTGAGGATTCCGAAGTCAGCAACAGAAATCAGTAATTTGATATGACAACTTGTACAGAGACACATCTTAGTGACAGTTATTCACGCAAACTAGGATATGTACACGCAACGGGCTGCTTCCCCTGTATTGCCATCAACCCTTCATATGAGCTTAAGATCACGAACAGGAACAGGCATTTTATAACAGGAATGCACAAAACAGGCAAGATGATACAATTCCTACCCTGAAAAGCCTACAAACTTAATTTTAATGAAAAATTAATTGAGCTTAAAACAGCAGGAGGGAAGGATAGGCGAAGATGAAAAACAGGCCATAAGGGTACTCAGGATGTATTTTAAAAATTAGAGATTGTGATAATTCAGAACAATTTTAAACAAAATAAATATGGACTGAGGTTCATTGTAGGTATTATCCATACCATGAAGAGGTTACAATTGAAATGGTACCAAAAAAAAAAATAAATTCCTAAGACCTGTCAATAAAAGAAAAAAAGGTAAAAGAAATAGAAAAACACCCCGATCTGTGCTCCAGCCAAGGTAGCTGGGCATATGTCTTCAGGGTTCCTATGAATGTGTACCCCTATATTTCTGCACTGCAATCTCTGCTGGTTTAACGTCACCTAAGCATTCAGCACCTCAGCCCGTAGGCCAGCCAGCCCTCCTCAGCCTCCGCCCCGTCTCCTGGTGGGAGAACGCCCAGGGGGGACAGGAGCCCCCTTCTCGGGGGGTTCGGCCAAGCAGAAGCAGTGGTTGCAGGTCGCGTCTCGTACACGGCCGTGAAACCTGGCGAGCGCCGCCACGTTTCGCCTCCTGCGTCCCCGCTCCCACCAGAAGCCGCCCAGCTGAACATTTAAGCGAACGAAAAGGTTTTAACTCTCCAAATGCGGTTTGTTCTCTTACAGAAAGCTTACAAAGGAGGAGATGCCGACACATTTCGTGCCATTTTAAAAGCTATTTGGAAAATAATTGGGTTTTCAGGAAATATTTCAGGGTGAAATGGAATCACAATTTACAGCGAGACACCGCCGGTCCCAGGGGAAAGCAGGAGAGATCCAACGCTTTTATCTGTAACAAACTCGCTCGACTTGGCTTGTGCCCACCGTGGGCTGGCGAGGCGGGCTGGCTCTCCTCGCACAACGGCACTTGTGTCTTCCAAGGCTCCTCAAGTTCCCTCCAACCTCTTACTCCACGGCAGAGAACAGCAGCCTACTTGTTCGCTTCAGCATACTTCTTCATTAGAGAAGAAATGTTGATTTCAGAGGGCGTCTCAAAAATAATTATGTAGAACAAAAGCATCTCTTCAGCTTGGCATCACTACCTATGAAAACTTTAAATTTTGCTTCCACGTGCCAAAACACAGACCACGCAGAATATGGCAAAACCAGATACAACGCTTTGATTACAATTCAAATCATCAAAATTAAACCTACATCTGTGAAAACAGCACTGGTTCGCTGAAGACTTTAATCTCCAATATGCTGAAATTTAATAAATAAATAAAGTACTAAACCACACAATCACAAGGCTGGAATCAAAGTGTAGCAGCCTA
>NW_009615033.1:7755-8103 GCF_000690535.1 Cariama cristata
CCCCCCCCCCCCCCCCACTACGTCTTCTCCAATTCCAACATATGTTTGTGCCTCTGCTTGAGATAATTTTTGATAGCGGGCAAACTAATTAAACATTCTTTAGAAGCCACAGAGCTGAAGTCACCATGCGGTGACTAAACACTGCAGCTGTCAGGAGAGGCAAAGTGGGTTCCCATCCTAATCCCACGCTGACCTCGGAGCCGAGCCTGAGAACCTGTCAGAAAGGTGCTCTCACAGCACAAGACAGCGAGCAGCAGCTGCTTATGCTCAGCAGGCTGCAGTCAGTCTGCCTTTTTTTTTTTTTCCTTTTTTTTCTTTTTTTTTTTCCCCTCTTTTTTTTTTTTTTTC
>NW_009615033.1:8140-15226 GCF_000690535.1 Cariama cristata
CCTGCTCCTGGTGAGCAGGAGCTGCCTGGGAGCTCAGTTGTTCACATGTTCAAAAGCTGCTCAAAGCCCAGATCGAGATGAAACCCGATGTCCTCCGGTCACGCAGAAAACCTGCACCTACCTGGTGCGCGGGATGAGAAGCACGACAGATGTATTTAAAGGTATTTCCAAATCCAATGAAATGCAGGTATTTGACAATGTTAATTCTCCTATGTAATTAACGAAAGTATTAAGATTTTTTTTCCTTGAAAATACAGAAAGCTGATTTCAAAAGTACATCAATAATATAAGCAAAAAGGAAAGAAAGCTTCTTTAATCGTACTACATCAATCACTAAAGCATAAATATGTGGCAGAATACCTAACCTATCTTTAATATGAAGGTGTGATTATTTTTAAAAAAAAAAAAAAACAAGGTAGAAGGCAGAGAGAAGGCAAACATTTTGTTGTATTTTAAGTGAGATGCAGATATAATATCACCTCACAGTGAAAAACCTGACAAACAGCAGACCCAACAGAGAAGGAAAACCTGAATAATGCCTTTGAATAATGCATTCATTCAGACAAACCAACCTCAGCGATTCAACTAGGTATGGCCCGTCCACAAAGGCTCCAGTGACTGGAGGACAGCAGTATTCTGTCCTCCGCAGACCCATCAAGGAGGTGGTTTATCGGTGGTGACAACACCCTGGTCATCACGCTTCTCGTCCCACTGACCTCCTCCTGGCACCTTACAGCAGCCTAATTTTCTAAAATAAGAAAAGAATGCAAATGTGATCACAGCTTACGGAAAGCTAATTGTGAAACCAAGAGACTGGAAAAGGACACTTTTTTTGGTATGAGTTACTACAACACAGTTGAAAGAATTACTCAGCATCTCGGCCTTCCTCATCAGTTTTGTTACAGTTCACGGCAGGGTCTAGCCCAATGCCCTGCAAAGACCTGTCCTCATCATAGGTATCCAAAAATCTTCCTTTGGTACCATGAGCCCATCCTTCCACCACCAATTAAACACTCGAGTTTCCTCCAGTTCAATCCTTGCATACCTAAGGAAATACGGAACAAGCCTAAAGGGATTTCAGTCCAACTTTTGCAGATTTGACCCGTGTGTTTCCTGGTTTGGTACCAGTGGGGCATGTCCTGACTGGAAGAGTTGATTCTGGTTTCAGTGAAGAAAAAACTGGATTACAGATAAACAAGCCCCACCTGCACTAAGGCCTCCCATAAAATTTTAAGTAACACTTAGTGATATCCATGACCAGATATTGAAAAAAATGTCACGTCATGATTGATACTGGTCTGGCCTCAGAAATAAATGCATCTTAAAACCAGACAAGCAGAGTTACTGCCTTTTTCTGAAGTCATTTTCAGACCCTCCACTTCCTTACTGTTTCTCAAAGGCACCAGTGTTCAGATGACAAAACGGTTAGACCTCCTCTAAGTGGTGGGAATTGAGAAGAGCATTTGAATTCCACCTTCTCCTGCCAACAGTTGTTCTCCTGCTCATTTCTGGGACAGCATCAAACCATCCAACACTCGGTTTCCCAACTGTCAGGGCAACAGGAGAGAGATGAGTAACAGGCACCTGGACAACAGCATCATCACTTCTCCAGGCATCAAGTCACTCCTGAGGAAACAACAGCCAGAGGTTCCTTGGCAAAACAAGTTATCGGAAGCGCATCAAACCCCTCCTTTGATCAGCACGCCGACTTACAAAACGTAGCACCTAATTACAAGATCTTCACCCCTTGGACCTAGAGGTATTTCAAGACACAGGGCTTAGATCTTCTAGCAGGCAGATTTCTATGATTTAAAGGTATTTCTGAAGTTGAAGCACGTGGAGTTATTTATTCACAAATCAAAACTTAAGTCTTCAAGACACGGGCTCTGAAAAGACTGCCTGCCCACGTGAGAACCAGCCCGCGGCACACCTCTGTGTTTCAAGCACAAGTGGCATTCCTTCAGCTGGGGCTCCTTCTAGGAAGCAAACTTAGCAAACGAGATATGAATTAAAATCTGTAAAAACAAAATTCCGTACGAAACTTTACCCCTGGGAAAAGGAAAGAGGAACAAAGAGCGGATTGCCTGCGACAGATGTTAGCCATGCCTCTCACGGCGTTGCTGGAATGTGCACGTGTGCGTGGCCGTGGGCGCAGGAGACAGGACCTAACCAGAATAAAACTCCACTGTCCCTAATCTACAGAAGGGCATGGGCAAAATTTTGCTTTTAATCCTCGAAGTGCAGTTGGGACCATTACCCCATCGTACCCAACTAACATTCAAAGTGACTAAAACCTTAAGGGAATAGGTTTATAAACTACAAGAGGCTGAGCCTGAATACACTGACTATACAACACGAGGCTCACTGCTACGAACAGTCAATAAAATACTTACTAAAACTCTGTGTGAGAAGTTTTAGGCTTGATAACAAGAGTGAGCTCAGATGAGCTCTGTTAAATAACAATTTTTTCTTGTCATAAGTGAGAATCCTGAGCAAGTACATAGATCATTTGTTTCCAACCAGGGATTTTTAACAGCCTTGTTATTACCTGAATTAAAAGATGCTTTTCTCATGAATCAAAATCTCGACTGTAAAAATACTTTTTTTTATTATTATCCTAGAAGTTACCTGGTTTATTGATATGAATATTGGGGAAAGATTTTATACTTTTGGCAGTACACATCACCTAGTTCACTATATAATTAATGCTTTCTGCTACGACTAAAGGTGGCCACAAAGCAACCTTCTGCGAAAAGACTAAAAGTTGTACTTTCAAATCAAGAAAGAAGGAGTACCACAATAGGAGATACTCCGTGAGGGAAATGATTGATTGATAAAACGGTATATCTGCTATACCGCCAGCTGGCCCAGGTGTTTGCCTCCGGAGGGAGGCTGTACCACTAGTCACGTAACTGCAATCATTTGCCAGCGTATACCTGACAGGTGCCAATTTTGCATCCCTGCCAGCAGGACTTGGGCGATCGCATCCTCCTATCAGCTGCAGGACGTAAAAAGCCAAAAGAAACTATTCAGGTAGAAGCTGGCCATGCTGCTAGATTGCATGTTACACGCATTAATTGTCAATCTGCCCAGCCAGAAAGTTTTGAATACATTTAATATTTTGATGGGGGAGAATAACTGACTTGGAGGGGCAGTATCTGGGGGGGGGCTTTCCAAAACTTAACCTTCTGAAATCTGATTTTCTACTCATGGTATTGCTTGGCTAATTACATTTTCACTCCCTTCCTTGTCAAACAATAGTGCCTTCTTATTTCATACTGACCCAGAAACAGAGGAGCGTTCTTGTTCTCCATCTGCTGGCTCTGCAGCGGCAGCTGACCACGACCTCCCAAATGCTCCCACGGCTGGTGAGGCGGCGAGGAAGAGCAAGGTACCAGACCCAACCCTTTTATCCTACACCCTTTACTATTAATATTTGATGAAGCTGTGTCTGTAATGAAATGAAAGCAGACGTAACAGAACCAGAAATAATCCCAGAACTAATCAGACAGAAAATATGAAGGTGATGACCCGGGCTCTATGACTGCAAAGAATTCACTGCTTTAATCGTGTACTCATTTCTTCTGAATAAATTTACTTCAGACTGGGCATCTGTTAAGAATGCTATTTATTTTTATTTATTACATCATGATAACTATGATCATGAGTAATTTATATCACTGATATGACATTACTGATCTCACAGCTTGTATCGTGCCATATCCTGAAGTCCTTCTACTCAATCCAAGTGTTAACTTAACAGTTATCTTCCAAATAATCCCCCGCACTGAGCCTACCACAAGAGCTGGTATCCAATCTCTTACTGACAGTTTCTAATAACCAGCACACTAAGTTCTTCTAAAAAGCTAATAACAAATGAAAAGTTGCAGATATATATTTGCACCCTCGCAAGTATACAAGAGACAGACATACTCCAACACACTCATGCCAGCGCCGAGCACGATGATTTGGAAGACGACTCACGGATAGGCCAGCCTAAAAGGGCAGCCAGCGCTTAAACAAGGTGGTTTCGTTTATCCAGCCACCTCTGATGTGCAGCATGATCAACCTTGCCGTGGAGTCAACAGGACTTCTCCAAAGAAACTGCTTCTCCAGCTTCCCCACACAGTCCGATACCACACACCGCTCAAACTGCAGACAAGGATGTCAAGGTGCCAAGAAAACAGTTACTTTTAAAGAATACTAGCGATGACTGCCAGCATCCCGCTCATGTCCTTTTAGGTTTTCACCTTTTCCCACTCGCTGGCTTTACCTCAAATTTCTGTTTCCTCTTCCCTTAGCCCAGGGCACCGGTTACCTTGTAAGACCAGCACAATCTGGTCCAGGCAGTGGACCGAGAGCCACTCCAGCTTCCAGGGGGAAGGAGAGACAGTCCTTAGATGCCCTCCTGCCTCCCTTTTCAGCGGGGAAACTCAGAAAGACTACGGAGCTGGGATCAGATGGTTTGGTGAGAGGCTGAAAGGAGCCAAACTACAGATCTGTATCACTCCAAAGCAGTTTACGTGAATTTCCAGAGGTTTTCAGAAGGTCCCTTCCAAGGAGATCATAAAAAACCTCACCCCACCCAGAACACCACGCTACGTTGTCACGGAATAAGAAGGATAATCATCACATCGATGATCGGGAAAGACAGGAAATAAAATGAGGAATAAAGTGGCTAATTTTCTCAACAAAGGGAAATCATCAGTCAAGTCCCACAGGTATCTAATACTGCAATCTGTATACAAAGAGTCTCCCCCCAAAATTAGTAAGGAGGTTACAGCTGCTTTCGTTAGTCACAAGAGCTCCCTAAGCACCTCAGGGAGTCATGTGAAAGGGATACCAAGTGACAAATGAAATGCAACGCAGGTAAGTGTGAAGAGTTGCACATTGAGGGAAAAACATCCCAACTTTACATGCACACTAAACCACTTTCTATAGTTCGGGAAGAAGATTGTGGGGTTACAAGAGATGGTTTTAAAGAAAACATCTGCTTCAGATTCTGCTGCAGTCAAAAAGCAAATTGAGTATTTAGCTTTACATAAGAAAAAGAGAACTAAACCGAAAATATTTTCTGTTGCGGTACAAAACAATGGCCTTAAAAAGTGTCCTCTTTATTCATCCTCTCTGCTGTAAAAGGATATAGTTAAACTTCCAAGTCTTCAGAGAACAGTGAAAAAACACCTAGGACTGTTCAGCCTCAAAAAAAAGAGGACTGAACAGTGTGACTGGTACCCCCTGCCCCTGCCCCCTGGTAAACTTCAACGTTGTGTGACAAACAGGAACGCATTTGAGTCTCGAGTCATGGAAAGCATCGAGTGGGTAAAACGCTCCATTGTCGCTTCTAATGCAGGAGTAAGTGGGCATTAAATAAAACCGGCATGATAAGCTAAGAAAAAATAACTTCCTTTATCCCACAGGCTGTGATACTCCGTCGTAACTCGTTGCAGATGCTGAAGGAGTTGACCGAAGTTCAGGGAGCGTTGTACTGGGGCAGGGGCGATGGGTGAAGGGCTGTCAACCACGCGGACACTACCTCTTGCTCAGGCAGCTCTGCCAGCCACGAGCGGCTGGAAGCTGAACAAAAGCACGGCTCTCTTACTGCCCTGTCCTTAACGCTTCCCCGGGCGTCGGTGACTTCTGGAGAGCGGGTACTGCAAGAGGTGCTGCTGTCTTACCCCAAATCGCTGAGTTTACATTCTTGTTTCTGCCACCAGCAGCCACAGGCAATCACAGCGGGAGGCTCTGGGGGCAGGAGCTCAGGTCCCAGGCAGGCTGGAGGAGTCTGGAGTCCTCGGCTGGGAAATGCTTCCCTTCCTCCCAAGTCTGTGTTCTGCATCCATTCAAAACACCTTTAAAACCTCAACTATTTTCAAATATCCCCAGACATGAGTTAAATAGTTGTGATTAGAGGGAAGGAAAGTTTTTAAAAGCTACCCTTATACTTAAACCGAAATACTCAAAGACCAGGAATCTCATCGCTTACCTGGAAGCAAAACTGAGTCACTGAAAAAGGAAAACACAGATGCCCTGGAAACTTTCTGGTGTTCAAACAAACATGAAAAGGTTTTAAAAATCCTTGGTTTAAAAATACTGATGCAAAAAATAAGTCTGAATCTAAACTGAAGGTAATTCAGCAAAAAGTTCTTCTTTCTTCTCACCAGGAATGCAACCTTGCTTTAACTGGTTTAAATTTTTTTAATGGTTTAAATTTTTTATGTTTGTACAGCCTCTTTACCTAAGCAGTGACTGAAAATTGCATGCTGAACACTGTTATTCCTTTCCTGTATTTACACCTATTAAAATGCATGCAACTGACTCAGAATTTGTTTTCACAGAATTTAATCGAAACCAAGAGATCCTCCATTTTCTGTCACTGAATAGCTGTAGAAATGCCTTTCTCCAGAGCTAATCCTTTTAGATTGAGGGAAACCCTCGGTAACATACTTTATTCACCGAAAAGGTATCACGACTGACTTTCAACTGACACGGGAGGAGGTCATGGGTAGCATCAGCGCTTCAGTGAATGAGAACCACAGTGAGAGAGCGGCCTGAAAGGCCACAAAAGTGTCTCCTGAGCAGTGACTGCCCGTCCCCACCGCAGGGTATCACAGGTACGCCGCGACGATGGCAGCTACGGGGCTCTCCTCAATAAAACGAAGGCAGACTGATGCCACCTTCCCAATCCAACACATTTTACGACACCTAAGGATTTGTCCCATCGTCAGGCCTAAGAAACCCTCTCGACAAAAGGATGCACTCCTTGGTTTCCCCGATGACCAGAGGTGGACAAGGAAGGATGGAGAGAAGGGACCTGTACAGATCACCAATGTGGGAAGGGTGAAAAAAGTCACTGTGGATCAAAAGAATACTATTAACCACAAAGACCCTGTTTTATTTATCTGGAAAAGTTATTCCTTATTACTTTGGGGCGGGGGGGGGTTAGGCATGATTTTCTTGCTTCATATTTAGCTTCATATCTACGGTAACATCAAGGTTTCACTCTGCAGAACTACCATCTACCATTTGATCCCCATTTGCATAACTGATTTCTGCATATAGAGTCATAGAATCGTTATGGTTGGA
>NW_009615034.1:0-7013 GCF_000690535.1 Cariama cristata
AAGAGGGTAGATTTAGACTACACATAAGGGTAAAATTCTTTACAGTGAGGGGGGTGAAGCACTGGAACAGGTTGCCCAGAGAGGTGGTGGAAGCCCCATCCCTGGAGGCATTCAAGGTCAGGCTGGATGGGGCTCTGAGCAACCTTATCTAGTTGGCCATGTCCCTGCTCACCACAGGGGGGTTGGACTAGATGACCTCTAAAGGTCCCTTCCAGCCCAAATGATTCTATGCTTTGTGTTTTAATTTCCCTCTTAATTACCTTAAAGATATGTTCTTTGTCCCTTCTATTTGGCCACCAGGAAGTGTAAATAGATTTGCTGTGAATAAGTTGGATTGAGTGATAATTTTTTTTCTTTCAGTTTTTATAAGCACATTTCTTGACATGCATTTGACATGTGTTTACCTTTTTTTACTGAAATAAGTTAAATAAGGCAGCGTTTAATCAAAGTACTGTGCTAGAATGTCTTAAAAGTGGACTGTACTACAAAATACTAACCCAAATCTAAATTTCAGGAAAGCCAGATACAGAAGTGAAAGAAGATGAAGAATACAAACGTGTTGATTTTAGTAAAGTTCCAAAGCTGAAAGCTGTTTTCCAAAAAGAAAATGGTAAATATTGTTAAATTAACTGCTTCATTTTCTACCAAGTGCAAGGATACTTTGTTACAGTGAAGGGCACTGTTCACAGGAGCTGGAATGCCCAACAGTAGGCCATTAACTTTTAAAGATTTGCTAAGAGAAAGAAATGTGCTCACAACAGCATGAACTGGCTTGGGCTGACAGATGGTCCAAGCACCTGAAACCAGTGACGTCCTCTCTTTTGGACATTTACGTTAAAAAGACTGCGACAGATTGGTTTCAGTTTAGCTGTTGCCTCGGTCTCCAGCATATATAAGCTCTTGTTTCCATGGGAGCTGGAATGCATTTACGGAGTTAGCTGTCACTGCCCTGGATCTGTAACTGGTAAATCTTCCTGGCTAAATCGAAGTCCCCACTCGTTCACAACCGTTTTGGAGCTGGAATTCTGTGTTAATACCAGCAGTGCAGCTGACGGGGAAGTTGTGGTCTAAACCATTTAGCTAAAGATCCAAGTACACGTGATTGTACTTGTTTAATCAAACCCATTAAAAAAGACAACTCATTTTTAGTTAATTCAGTGCAACTGAGTTAAAGTATTGTTGAGACCTTACGTTTGAGGGCCTAAGGTAAAAAAAAAAGTCATTAACAGGATATACCTGAGCTGTATCACACTTTGCCCTCTGCTAAACCAACACTTCACCTTTTCTAGGAACGGTTACAGCTGCTAATGCCAGTACTCTGAATGATGGAGCGGCTGCTTTGGTGCTGATGACTGCAGAGGCAGCCAAGAGACTGAAAGTCAAACCATTGGCACGGATAGTAGGTAAGATTTTTCTTTTCTTATCTTGGAGCACAGTCCTGGAAACTACTCCCATGGTATGTGCTCCGATGCGGAGTCCTGTTTGGCCGGGTAGGTGACGGTCACGGGACAGAAAAGCTCAGCCCTTAGGCATTATGGTTGCATCATCTCAATACAGCACTTGAAATTTCAAGTGTTGTACCAGCAGGCTTTTGATCATAAACAGTTTTCTATATGGAATAATATTAAAAATATGAAAACGTTATGACATGGCTCACTTAAGGCACTAAATTTTAGATGTATCTCTTTCACGGACCATTATAATCAGAATCATTCTGTCCTGGCTGGGTTTGCTGCTCGTACAAATAAAAATCACATATGGTAAAAACAAAAGGTCTTTAAACAGCTTTTGTGATTTTTACAGCTTTTGCAGATGCTGCTGTTGATCCCATTGACTTCCCAATTGCACCTGCCCATGCTGTTCCCAAGGTAGGAAAAAATTTTTTTTTTTTTTTTTTTTTTTTTGGCAAAACAACAAACTTCCCTAGCACTGGATTGTTGGTTCATCCCTTAGTGGAACTTCCTGTAATCAGGATCACAATTATAATTACTTCAGAAATACAAAGAACACCTGTTTTTCAGCAGATCAAGGTTAGAACGCAGTTTTCAGAGTAACAAATTTCTCACACCTATTTTGAAAGAGAATATTGTTTTATACTGCCTGGGGCTTGTTTACACTTGTGAAGCTTTAGCAGCTAGTACGGCTAAAAGGCAAACCAAATCTGGTTATAGACGTATAGACTAGTTCAAAAAGGAACTGAAGACAAGTGTATGGCATGAGGCAATATTGTATCAGTTTCAGTGTACTTACTGTAGCAGTGGTCTTAGTCTAACTGCAGTGAACATGTATTCTTGGCATAGGGTACTCTCCATTTCTTCTTTGTGACAACCCAAGTTTGTGCTTCAGGACCTCAATTTTGCTTTTTCCCATCTGACAAAGGGGTTCCGAAATGGCAACCTGAATCTCTTGCTTGGGTTACTGTAGGAACTATGGGCAACCTAAGTCACCGACTTCAAAACAGACTTGGTTATTTCTGTATTCAGCTTCCTAATTTTTTTCATAGTAGTAATTATTACTATTATTTCTAGATTCTAAGTGAGACAGGCCTCAAAAAAGAAGATATTGCAATGTGGGAAATCAACGAAGCGTTCAGTGTTGTGGTGCTCGCCAATATTAAAATGCTGGGTATTGATCCACAAAAAGTAAATATTAACGGAGGTGCTGTCTCTCTTGGACATCCGATAGGGTAAGTACGTAAAAACGAGCACTGGGTTTTGTTCTGCACAGAGGCATTGCTTTCTGGGCATGCTGCTAATACTTTATTCTCAAATTGAACGCGAATAGGAAGGGTAATAGACATTTGCTTATCAAGTACATAGTGACTTAATTCAGGTGTGACATTTCAGGGTACCTTGAAAAGAGCACAGTCCTGTTCTTCTCTTCACAGTTAGTTATCACCTACTTTGATAAAGAGCTTGCTTGTTCCCACAACTATATGGATTCATGAAGTATTAAACCCAAATTACTATTAACAACACAGAATAAACAGTAAGAACAAACCAAGCAGTTAAGCTAAAAAAAGGTACAGGTAAACTTATGAAAATAGCAAAAGTTATGGTACCGGGACTTCTATTTTTCTTACACCAGCAAAGTGAAATTCCAGATCTTGCCAAAGCATTTTTGGGAGTGAATCCAAAAGTCTCTGAGCACCTAAGGCAGCAGTCAGGGACAGGCTGGGGGATGGTGGAGGGTCTTTTCCTTGAAGTTCTGTCATCTGGATCACCTGCTGTGTTCCCCAACGGCTGGAACTTACTCATGACTGAAGTAGATCCCTCTCATCCTCCCCAAGGGTGATCACGCTGCCCCATCCAGGTTTATGAGGAAAAAAATCCATTTCAAATCCTCTAGCTAGGTACTGACGAGAAGTAACCGTGTGGTACATCAGCAACAAGTAGGAGTGCTTACTCCATGGTTCGTCAGTTCACTAGCAAAGCTGCAATCAAGGCATAATCCCTCAAGATGTGCTGGTGTCTCCTTTGTAATATCAGCACGTATCATAGAAAAATATGAATTTTTGTGTGTCTTAAAAGCTAATTAATTTCAACAGTCTAATGACAGAATTTAAATGACTGATTTTTGCACACGAGGTAGACCGAAGCAGCATACTGCAGTATATCCTGCAGCAAAAGAAGAAACTATTTGAAATGCTTTGTTACCATCGAGTGGGTTTTTTACCATAAATGTTACCTTCTTTGAAAGAGCTTTGCTACACGTACAGCTAGTGTGTAATAATACAGAGACTTACTTAGAGGTGATTGCCCTTCCCACAAGAAACTTTAAATAAACGTGGAGTTTTTGCTTGTGTATGTATGAGAATCTTTCTGCTTATTAAGTGCTGTAGAGGTTTGTGGGTTTGGTTTTTTTTTTTTCCCCTGCTCCCGTGAATTCAGTACTCTATTCTGCCAGCTATCCCGCATGGGTCAAATAAAGGATATTCTTAAAGCTATGTACATTTTTTGTTTTCTTTCATTTAGAATGTCTGGAGCAAGAATTGTTGTTCACATGGCCCACGCGTTGAAACAAGGACAGTATGGTCTTGCAGGAATCTGCAATGGAGGCGGAGGTGCTTCTGCAATCTTGGTCGAGAAGCTCTAGGCCCATGTGGCGTTGGAAAGAAAGCCTTACGCCTTCTCTGATCAAAGTGAGGAGTGGTACCTGTTACATCTTATTTATCAGTAAGTGGGTGAATTCCTTAACTGCTATTCTGCAATTTCTTACAACAGCATTGATTATTGATACACACAACTGGGCTTTTATTACTTTGACTTAGTGCAAGTTTTTATACAGGACAAATAAACCCCATCAAATTACGGTGATGTCTTGAGACCTGACAATAAACAATGTTTGTTAACTGTGGCTCCTCTGTCACTGACGCCTGGTTTCTCAAATGCCACTGAAAATGAATTCTCTTGGTAACTCACATAGTGCTGCTACTACAAGCAGAACTAGTTTCTCAAGTTTAGTTGCTTCATTTTCTGTTTTAAAGTTACTAAGTGATTTTCATGGAAGAAATAACTTTACTCAATGGTTGGTTTTCTGTTCCTGAGTACCTCGAAGCCAGGTCAAATGCAAAAGAGGAGCCCTGCTGTAGCACTCACTCCCCTGGCTTGGCCTGTAGTATCAAAGCAAAATAGGAGATGGTGGTGTAACTTACACACAACACAAGTAGTAGCATGGCCTCAACATGCTGCTGCTCCTTTTTTTATTCATTTAAACCTCCGTGCTGTACAGTTTTGTTGGTGTGCTTTGAAGCAGAGGCAGATAGGGGAGTGAAAGAGCACAATTATTGTTACTGCTGCTTCCCTGGGCACTGCCCCACCCCGGCTGTGCTCGTGCGTTCACAGTTCAGTCTTCGGGAACAGCGCGTGAAGTGTTCGTCCTGCAAGTCGGGGGGACAGGAAGATACCTCCCTGGAATGAACCTTGCTCCAGCCTTCAGTCAGAGGTTCATCCAGTTGCTTTGGCAGGCTTTGTACCAGAGGGCAAAAACTGCTGCTTTCACCAGTAGAAAGTCTGTCCCCACCTCACCCTTTTCACAAGGGCTAAATGTCACACACTTTGAACTTTCTTAGCTGGGAGTTAGGACAGCTGCTGTCTTATTTTGACATTAGTTTCAACAGAAAGTCATCTTTACCCTTAGAGTTTCTTCCCTAAAGTAGGGGGAATAAATGCTTTGACTGGGATGTAATGGGATCTGTTTTTTTTCTGGGAAGGAATGTACTTGTAGAGGCAGTAAAGGAGCAGTGGGGTTTAAAACAAAAAGAAGAAAACGAACCGTCCTTCATGCTCCGCCACCTGTTCTTCTGAACATGACTTGCCATGTGATAGCAGCTTGGAACAGAAGATGTTTTCTTCCTTTTGAAGCAGAAACAAACTGATAATTCACATCTTTCTTTCTCAATTTGGGTGATCCAGTAATACCAAAGACTATGATGGGTAGTGGCTGTCCTACAAAAGTGCTACACTACATCTCAGTTAAATCGCAAATCTATTTAAAAATACCACGTATCAACTTGCAGAATACTAGTAAGCATTTTATGCTTAAGATAACTGGGGTTTGCTTGCCTGCCCTAGCCCCTCTGACAAGTGCTGTTAGAACTTAGTGTTTGATACTGAAGTCCTTGTCTTCAAAAATGACCAATCAACGCGACTTCTCTATACAATAGCCACAAAGCTGCTTAATGGACTTCCAAAATATTGAGCAAGACACACGACTTTTTTTTATTAAACCAAAAATATTTATTCAAGCTGTAAACGCTATGCAGTATTTAGTTATTGGATGGGTTTAATATAAACATCTACTGCATAATATTGGTTCCTTAGGAATCCTTGGATACTATATCTGAAACATTGCCCTGTTGCTGTACAGATCTCGTACAAGAAAACTTGTATGTTTTTAAGACTTCAACAATTTGAGAACAAAGGAGGAAATGCCAGTAGAGAAAATTCTGCAGTATTGGAGCAAAGCTCAGTGTGGTAATTTTCACCCATGCTAATTATTACTAAAATGTAGGCTGAGCTGCTCCTGTGCCTGCTTAGAAGAGAGTTTGTATAACAGCGATGACAAATTCTACATTAAATGGAAAGATTTTTCCATTTCCAAAAATTTTTCCATGTAAGTGATACTAACAAACGCTTTCTCAACAGTACAAATGACAGTTAAAAGAATTTACTTTTGCAATAGAACATGCTGAAACTCTTGTCTGGCTGTTGCTACAAGTTTGTCTCCATACCGGAGTTAACCCACAACAAAGGACGGTGTTTGAAAACAGCTTTTGCATTCAACCGACGTCGTACGTGGCAAATACTGTGAGCAGCTGAGGCCGTGCCAAATTAAAGTTCTTACCTGAATGGCTGGTTGGGAAAAGCTTCGTTAGATGAGAATGAGGTTTGGAGGTTTCGTTAGCCTGACGGTATTTCTGTTAACTCATTCAAAAGCCTTACAACGTGGGTTTGACAGTTAGGAGAGAAGAGAGTGTCAGTACAAACCAGTCACAGCTGAAGATCAAGTCCTTTTTGGATTCAACAAGACAATGGGAAGCGGCCGCGTTAGCTGCCCGCATCTCAGAATGGTGAACTACAACCACCGCCTTCAAATTCGCCACCTCTTCACGAATTGGCTGTGCGGTTCAGATGGGTGAGTAGAGAATGCAGCAGAACACAGACAACGTGGTGTAACACGCAACATACAACTTTTCTCACATTTATACAAATTTACAATTTTGCAAATTAAATGGCTCTGTAATTATGCAAGTGCTTCTTCAAAAATAAACATATCCCAACTCAATGATATTTACACTTAGCAACCTGCTTCCGAAACAGCATGATTTTGCTATAAAGTGAAACTTCAGTGCACTGAAAGTGCAACTCACCCTTTAGAATTAACTTCTCCCATCCAAAACCTCAGCATACCACCACCCGGCTTTAGACAGGCACAGTTTAACTCCTTTTTTTTGTTTGTTTTTTTCATTCATCATAATGCAAAGACAACAAGAACTTGTCCACATCCATTCC
>NW_009615034.1:7028-19289 GCF_000690535.1 Cariama cristata
TGCTGGAAAAGAATTCGGTAGCTTCTTTTTCTGTAGGAGAGGAAAATTAATTGAAATTTTATTCAATACTAAGAACATGGGGATACCGAAGAGCCTTGTAAACATTCCATTTGTCCTCATGCTTCCACCTACCTCATGACGTAACTGCACCATCAGAAAATCTGCACGTCCAGAAATCAGACGTTGAAATGCAGATACACTTACGTGTACCCCGAGGGTACAAACGGCACAGTTATGGGGCAGGAGTAGCTGAGCTCTCGCCTCTGCCGTAGCCCACCCAGATTTCAGCCAGGCACAGCCGCCTGGCTCTTGTCACATACACAGTATGAGTAAGCGAGTGGTTTTTAGTTAGTTATAGTATTTCAGGAGTACATGAGAACTAAGTGTGGTGAATCACGAAGTTGGACTGTGTCTCCTCCTTGATTATTTACGGACATCACCTTGTCACGTCTCACACCTTTGCTATCTGCCATCAAATCCCCACCTCAAAGGCGTGGTGCTGTAGACTGCAGGGACCGGGAACATACAAAACGGGGATTCCTAGTCCTTGGTGGTAAATGAGGATGCAAGAACAGCCAGAATTCTAGTAAAGCCTAGTTTGAGTTTCGCCTAATTCCTACATTCCACCTAGAAACTTAATCTGAAGTTAGAAACTCTTTCATGTTTTAAGAGAAATAATTTCATTTTCACAGGTATGTGTAGGGAGTCAGTAGGAGTTACCTGTGGGTGTCTGAAGACTATACTCACCTTAAGGAAAACTGTTAGTTCGGAGTAGGCTCAAGAGGCCAAGTTAGTACAACTGACCAATATAAACAGGATGTCAGGGATTTGGACTGGCACCTCTGAACCATCCCATTATAAATAATACATATATAGATGTCTAAATTAGAATTCTAAATTAAAAAGTAAATGCCTATACTTGCCTTTATTTTCTTCTTTTTTGATGGTGTTGGAGAGCTTTGAAGATCTTTTCTATTAGCAGAACGAGAATTCCTCTCACCCTCATTCAAGTCCTCTAGTTTCCTTTTCTTTACTGTGCTCCTTAAAGACCTGAACTGTTGTGTATTGTCCTTCAGAGGGGTTGCAGTGCTAGTCCGTGCAATAGCCGCCCGCGACAGGATCATCAGCGTGTGAGCAGCCATACTGACGCTATTTTCACTCCCCGTTTCACTAGCCGGGCTGCAGGCCGGCAGGTCTGGTGTAGCAGGGGGTACCATTATTCTAGGAGTCGTACTATCCTCGTTGAAGCGCCGACAGGTCGGTGTCCGTACACTATCTGTAGTATCATCTGTATGCCTGTCCCCCACTCCGGACGGCGTACGGGGTACTGGCAATTCTCCGTTCTCAACTGTTTTACTAGTCGGACTATGCCACTGAATGTCTTGCAGCATTTCCACACATTGTTTAGTGAACGGACTTGACAGGCAAAGACCTTGGTTGGAAACTTTGGCTGGTTCTCGCTTTGGCTCCTTCGAAGACAAAGAAACAGAGACTGCAGATTTGCTGTTGCCGTTTGACAGCGACCCTTGCTTTTTGTTCAGCTCTTGCACTGAAGCAACTGTCTTCTCATTCCATAAGCTCACGCTTTGTTGGCCATTTGAGAGTTTGGCGGTCTCCTGGTTCTTCTGTTTTTCATCAGTATCCCGTCGTAATTCATTTTCTTTATTTGCTGTAGTCTTGTGGAAGGGATCTAACGGAAGCCCGGCAGTTGCCACCTTCCGCTCGGGCTGTGGCTCCTTTGCAGACGCGCTTCTGTTGCTACCAACTTCTGGCTTACACAGAATTCTAGGCAACGTTTTATCTTTCTCTCTCTTTGCTACCTGTGCCTTAGCAGAGGATGATGCAGAGTCAACAGCAAATAAAGTATTTTCGTTTCTTTCTTTTTGGGATAAACTCTTAGTAGTCTGACTTTGGGTGTTTCCTCCTGGAGCGGGTAGGACGTTATCAAAGCAAAGCACTCTCCTGTGACTTTCACTTTGTCTCGAATTTGAGCTTGTGCTCTCTCCTGGTGCAACAGGTAAGTTCTCCTCCATTTTCCTTCCTAGCTCTGCAGTGATAAGCTTGTCTGAATTTCCAGTCCTGAAAACAAGATGAAAGCTCTTCAGCAACGTACTTGTTCTTACTCGGCAAGTTCGTTTCAGCTGGCTGGAAGTCCCCACCCGCCTCTCAAAACACCTGTTTAAAGCACTCTCTGTTCTCTTAAGTATTTTATCAACACGCAAAGAGCGAGAGTAAGGGATGACAACTGCAGAAAGCTCACAGAAGGCCAAAAGAGATGACAAAAAGGTACAAAAATGAGTCTGTACAAAGAATGATTAGGTAGACTGAGGCTCTTCAGCCTGGAAAGAGAGATGACTGAGGGGAAATGCAACAGAGCTCTGGGAAAAAAGCCAACAAAAGGAAACTATTTGCTGTATCTTCCAGCGGAAGAACTAGGAGCATCAAGTAAAGCTAGTATCGGGTTCAAAAGAAAACAAGGTTTGGACACTGTACGTAATTAAGCCTGGGAACTTTTTTCCCCTGGGATATTTCTGGATGGTGGTAGAATATTCCACTCAGTAGCACTGTGCGTGCGCCTTGGGCTCTCCCCTGTGCATTTGCTGTAGGTGACGGGATACAGAGCAAGACAAAAAGCTGTCAGCAAGCACCTGGACGAGAACATACGAACTCCCGAGTGCTTGGTCTCCACCTGACAACCAGCCACGTTAGTGCAAAAAAGCCACCGCTGCACTGTGGCGATGTCACAAGAAAAATCGCTTGTGCTCTGTTACATCTGTGCCCTCTTCCCGGCTTACGCTGCATTTCCAAGAGAAGCTTCTGCATATTCATCCGTGCCAGTAAGACTCTCCCCATGCAGATGAGCCTTTATGGTTTGTAAGAGGAAAAGTCAAATTAACTTTGGTACCTTTGGGATGGTAAAGAAGGTACGGCTGGAAGCAGTTTGTTTTATTTCCATGAAATTTGAGATGAGACAGAGGGTAGAGAGTAGAAATGAGAAATTACATCTCTTTACAGGGAACATTTTGCTCTCTTTGCTATGCAAAACATGTCTGGAGATTGGTTAAAATTAACAGAAAGCTGAATTGTCAGAGTGATATTATCTAAAATCTTGCCTCTGTGGCTTTTTAAAAATCATTAATTATTGCACACATGTGTACTGTATACCTTGATATATATGTGGGGTTTTTTTCTTTTTTTTTTTTTTTTTAATAAATTGACTTTATTGTTCCTGTTTTCCTCCACTTTTCCAACATTTTAACTGAGCTCTGAATGGGTAGATTTTTTTTTTAAGTATGTTTTATTTTTACAATAAAAGAACTTTTCACCTCTAGTATTTAAACTGATCTCCTCCTACACTCTTTTGTTCATTCCAACATCCTTTTGTTTCTTAAGTCCACTAACAACAAGGAGAGTTACTACTAAAGCCTTGCTTGCTTCTCTCTCACTAGCCCAACAGAAAACCAGCACCTATGCCAATTAGCAAGTAAGTTATATTCATCAGTACAAAGTTAGCACGCTGTTCTCCTCGCCATCTTTCCTTTGACTTTTCACTTTATAAATGACCAGTGTTCTAATCTGCACAGCTGAGAGAGAGAGGCAGAAACCAGTCTAACAAACTCTGCTGGATTTGGGCCAGAGAGCGGTAAAAGCAATGAGGCCGTACTACAAAACCATGGGTACCACTCATCTGAAAAGGAAAACAAACCAACCAACCAACCAACCAACAAGGTTTAGGTCATTAAAATCTCCCAGTAAATGTAACAGGCAATTTCTCCTAGCTTGAACTCCACCCAGGCAATTTTTATGTGGCAATTGGGACAGGAGAAAATAAACAAAGCCATACAAACTTAACAGACGAACAGTAACAGCAAAATTCTAGCCCAGGCTGCACCAGCAGTAGCACACACCTGTAGTGACAGGAGGAAATACAGGGGGTACTGCTTATGCCATTGTTAAAAAAAGCTGCTCTCCTCTCCACCAATACTGTACGAAGAAATTCATGGCAGGGAAAAGAAAGCACGTTTGAATACCTAGCACTACTGACCTTTGCGTTCGAGAATTTGTATGGTTCAAAGGCTCAGCTACACTTGGTACCGGTTTTCCTGCAACAACAGATGACGTATTAATAAACCACAATATCCCGAGTAAATAGCCTCACGGTTAGTACAATGACATTTCACCTGATGGAGAATCAATAAAGAAAATCCCAGTAACAAAACTCTGCATTTTTTTTGTAATTTTAAAGTTTACAGATTAATGGGTTAGCAAAGGTCACCAACTAAGCATAAACAAGCAGCTTGCTGTTACACTTAGATAATACGTAGGCCTAGCAAGACCTGTGCTAGTCCAACTATGCTGGACTTACAAATGCACCGCAAGGATCTCCAAGTAGAAGGGAAATACTCACAGGGAACTCTCAGTTACCCATCAGCAAACCAGAATGCAGACTAACTATACAATCCTAGCTTTTTCCTTAATTTAAAACTTCATTCTATTTTCATTTTTAGCCTGCTCCTTTTAAAAAAGGTAGACAGGTTAAATCACAAGTTCTCCTTATAACTCAAATTTCTTTTTTATTTTCAATTATTTTTCTTTTACCCCCTCCCAACACTGAGAAACAAACATAACTCCAGTCTTGTTTCAATTTACTATTTAAAGAAGCAAGGTCTCAATGAAATGAATATACAGAAGCGTATACCTGAAATGGCAAAGAGAAAACAGACAGCAGAGTGCATGATTTTGTATAAATATGCAACACTTCTATTAAGTATTTCCCTTAATAAATGTTTAGGATTGCCGACTCTTCTAATAACTTCTTTGTTACCATGTGGCTTGGTTTCAATGGCAGCAGTAAGCTGTACTTACAACCACTGAGATGAAAAATAATCAGAAATAAAAAGAAAAGGAGCCTTTTAAAACTGCATCAGGTCTTTGAAACCTTGAATTTTGGAAATAAGCTTGATCCCAAATCTGGAATAGTTTTATATGCTGGGAGTTCTTCTGTGTGAACTGAGCCAATACAGTTAGTAACTGCAGGGACAGGTCTCTCTCAAGGCCACCCCAGCAGTTACCTGGCAGAGGAGCAGTGGGATTTATAAAACTTTATTACTCACAACTGACACGTCTTTAGAACCCCCCTTTCCTTCTGCCCTTCTCAAGAATGCACGGCAGGTACCTGTAGTAGTCTTATTTCTCGCTCCAGGAATCTTTTGTGATTTGGGAGGGATGGGAAGTTTTGGGACACTTCTGTTGCACACTGGATTAGCCACAGGCATATGTAGAACCTTGAAAGAAGCAAAATATTCCATTACAATTTACCAGCAGACTCCTTATCACTTCAGCTTTAATTTTGAAAAGCTTTGTTTGCGATGTGCTACCTGGCGGGCAGGTGCTGAGAACGTATTTCCGTTTTGTCCTACTACTGAGAGAGGTATCATTCCCACCATTCCTTGCAAAACAGGTTGCACTGGAGATGCAATTATAATGGCAGAACCTAAAAAATATCAAAGTGTTAAAAGCGTACAGAAACTAAAAATACTTCAGTGAAAAGAAAGGCTTCAAGAGAGGATTTCTTAAAATTATGCATGGTCAAACCTGTGGCAAGAAAAGCTCTGGCTTTTTAGAAAAACTTCACTGTCCTTACTGTACATCGCTACTAGAAAACAGGGTAAGTACCAGTGTTATTTTTAGTTTATATTGAATACTTTAACTGAAGTCTGTTTTCCTTTTCAAGAAATCGTTCAAAATTAAGCTTGAAGTATGACAAACCTATGTTAAGGCTTGAACTTTGAATTAAAGTGATTTCTAAAAACCAGTAAAAGTAACATCAAAGAGCTCATTTTGACGCTTAGTAAACCCAAACTATTATTATTTGCGTCCTATTCCCGACCATTAGCATGCTCAAAAATCATTAGCAGAACTATTTATTTTTTTTCCAGTGCACCCAGAACACCTTCCCCTTACAAGCACACGAGCAGCTGGGAAAGGCTAGCTTTGTCTGTACGAAGGGATCTAACGTCTATTCCTGGCTGGTAGCAAGTGTTAAATGTAGTACACAAAGATTCTAGTTAATTAGGGGGCTTGAGATCAATTATTTTTTAAAAATAAAGCACAATAAGACTAATTTGGACTATTTAAGCCAAAGTTTCCTATTTAATTATTTAAATCACTGTTAAAACAGTTGTTTTAAAACAGTTATCCTAACAGGTTGTATGAGTGTCTGGCTGCAGACCTAAAGGAATTACAAAATAGGGAAACTATTATAGCACATTCATGGAAAAGTGGAAGAAAAATTTCCAAAGTGGAAGAAAAATTCATTCCACACAGTTCTCCAGTTACATGAGCACTACCAGGAAAAATATCAAATGCAGAAGAATGGGCAAACTTCTATTTGTCTATGAAAAAAAAAAGAAAGAAGATGATAAAAATGGCATAAAGAAACCCTACCGATAGAAAAGGCCAGCGCTCCGCGAACTGGCACATGCTGCTGCGCTGCCCTCTGACCACTACGAAATGATTACACGCAGAAATTCAAGGATAACTGCAACAAGCTCTTAGTTTGGGAAAGAAATCCAAGTGTGTCGATTACAGCTGGTTTATAGTTAGGTTTAACATTTTAAAAAGCACTTAGATTTTTTTATTGCTGTAGTAATAAAAATGCTTGTACCAGAAGAGATTTTTATATTATGGAAAGAAATAATATTACATTTTTATGTTTGTTCAAATGTGCTTCTAATGTAGAATAGGTTTTTGGAAAATGAAACAGAACAAAACAAGGAAGTCGTTTTGGAAGGACTATCTACAGCTAGCCAGTTATCTGAACTAAATATGGGTACCTATAACACACAGCATTCCATTTATAACAGGACTCTTATTAAAAGAAAAACAAAAACCCTGCTTTATTTAGCCAAAACAATGGAATCTTTTCCAGCGTAAGCCAAAATACGCTTCCTAAATTTATCACTGCTAAAATGATATAATTTAAGCTTCTGGAATACGAGGCTATTTTTTTCAAAGCAGCCTGGTCAATGACTCTTTGTAGTTTTTATTTCATTTTTAGTAGCAGCTAATACACTCAAAAAATACATAACTCCTGGCTAGTTTCAAGGGGCAGATAGAACAATATTTAAAAATTCTTCACTTTTAATGCACTTACAAAAAAAAAAAAAAAGAATAAACCCACTATATAAACACCACCTTTTGAGTTATCTTCTAATAAAGCGATTACCTTGTGGGAAGTTTGGGGAGACAGTCTGGTTTGCTGCAAAGGTATTGCTGGATCTCGGAGGAGTCCGTAACTGTTGTACAGCCGGAGCTTGGGCAGCAAGCGGCACAGAATTGCCGGGCAATACAACTACATTTGATGGGGTTACAGCTGTGCCCAAGGTAGCTGGATCAGTCACGCAGGTGGCTATATAAAGGTTGTTTGAATTCCCAAAAGCTGTGCTTGTTGCTGGCATCAACTGTATAAATCCCCCTTCCTTGGAAAGATTAGTTGTACCTGCAACTGAAAAACCAGTGCAGTCTTCATTCTGAGTGTTAACCGAGGTGACCACAGGATCCTTAGGTCTAAGCACAAGGAGATTCTGCTCTGCCAAAGCTGAATCCACATTTTTTTCTGGGTCTTCTGAAGTTAGACATTTGGACAGGCCTGCAGTTTTGGTCGGGGATTTGGCTGGAGAAGACAGTATTATAGTTGGCAAATCTTCTCCAGTGATGCTGGAAACAGCATTATTTAACTCTGTGTCCGATGAAATAAATGGATCATCGCTGATGATGATCTTGAGCGACATTATATTAGAAGGATCAACATCCATTGGTTGACTGCTAGAAGATACACCGCTTATACTTTTGGCCTCGGTACCCGACTCATCTGTTGAGGATGCAGTTTCTGGGAGAGGAGAGTGGCATATTTCAGATGTAGTAAGATTATTTTCAGTAGACACTACAGAAATTTCTGTACACGCATCATCACCAGGAGAGAAATATATGTTATCAGCATCTATTTTTGTAGAAGATGAAGGTTCCTGCATTTCCCCTTGTGTTCCTTCCGAGTTTGACAGTCCTGATGGGAGGTTAAAATCTTTCTTACAAGGCTTATCAAGTGTATGCTGATCATTCAAATAAGTTTTGTTAGATGTATCGACAACTTCAAGCTGCAACTCTGTTTTGTCAAGACCTGAAATCTTCACTGCGGATCTTGTAGCACTGTCTGACTGCATACTCTGCTCCTGACGGTCGGAGTGTTGGCCGGAGTTCTCCTGTGAAACACCAGGTAAGGCAGCTGCATCCGTTGTTACAGCCTGTTCCTTCCCTGCGGCTGCTGATGGGCTAGGAATCGAGGAACTGGTTTTTCTCAGCAGTTCACTGTGGCCAGGGCTCCCACCAGAAGGGCTTTCACTACGTGTTTTTTCAGACAGTGATGTATCTGGTGATAAGTGACATTTACTTCCAGAATGTGTTTTATTTTCACTGGCTGTAGTACCTTCTGCCAATGAAATCAAAGAAATCTGCGGACTACCAGAATGAACATACTCTAAATGAGGACTGCTTTGAGCACTATGACTGAGTGGGCCTTTTTCAATTTCCATAGCTTTTTCACTTTCAGATACTAATACAGACGACTCTTTTTTATCGAAAGAATCTCCACAGCGTTCATTACATTCGCTATCAGAACTCTGTCTCTTGTTAGGTTCAGTCAAACCAGGCACAGAGTCAAAAGCAATTTCAAGCTCTCCAATATGTTCAGGGGTAACAGTTTTAAGTACTTCAGTCTGCTTCCTTGGTCTACAATTTCCATGCAACTGTTCGTTGGTTGTATTTTTCTTAGCCGTATCATTGTCATTAACGCTGGTCTTCAAGGTACACGATGCTTCTCCTAACTGAAAACCTTTACAGGATAGTGATTCTCTAGAATTATCACCTGTAAAGCAGAGAACCAATTAGTTCCATAATTATTAGAACAGACGATCCTTTTCCAGCGTTTTAGAAGCAACTTATCAGTTCAATGGAAAACTGTTTCACGTGAAACTAAGTGGGAATAATGCTACTCACCCTTACTTTCAAGCTGAGTGGACAGTACATGTAACAGATGGTTACTATATACATTAGGCCATCTGGCAAATCACTTTGTACATAAATAATAAGCATACATGTAATAAGCAAATGGCTCAAGTCACTAAATCAGATTTCCAGACGCACAAAACACATCTCAGGATAAAGACGTTTTGGCTGTATTTCTCATATACTTTCACTAAATATCTGCCTCTGACTATTGTTAAGAACGAGGCAGACAGACTAAACATACCTTTCGTCCAGAGTAAGACTCTTTTTGTGTATTAATTAACCAACACATTACAGAATAGAGGGAAAAGAATAATATGGTTAGATGTAAAATATTATCTTTATGTGTTCCACAAAGAATATTGCAAAGTATCTCTGTTTTGAATGAGAAAACAGATTTGCAGATGTTCTGGTTTCACTTATGAGCTTATCAAGTACAACTTGTAAGTACGCTGATGGACTACTGCTAAATTTAATAGACTGAAACTTTCTAACAGGCTAGGTGTATCCGTATGTTCATGCAATGTAAATGTCAGATTGGATATTACCACTGAAAACAGAAAGATTTTGAAATGTACAAATTGTCTGAAAATACTTTCATAATGAAAAGGGAACAGACTAAAAGAGATCTTAAAGGAAAAAAAAAACAGAACCTACATCTACTAGTTTCTTCTGTTCCTAAAGAACTTTCAAGTGTTTCCAGGTTATCCTCATCCACCAGGATTGCATTTTCTACTCCACTCTGACCAGAAATACCAGCAGGTAAGTTCTTGTTTACCTTGCTTTTACCTATTTTCAAAATAAAGCGTGAAGAATGATTAAATATGTCATTTTACATACAAATGTGGTTATTATGTTTTAAATGAAGCATGGAGATTTCAAATTCAAGAAATGCCATCCTCAACTCAAAGAAGTATTTGTCTATATTCATTACAAATCCAGAAATAGCATAAAAACATCCTTATATTCTATGTCAGGACATCCCTGATCAGACAAATAGAAAAATTTTACAACAGCGTAGAACAGTAAGTATGAACTCTCATCCTTTAGTCCAGAAGAGTAAAATAACAGCAAGAAAACAATCACGGAGCCGGCACAAACCCAGAATTTCAGCCACAAGAAAATGCTGTACTTTGTTGTCACGGATAAATATATATTAAAATCTCATTCTGAATCGAGGGCCACAGATGCCGTACAGTCCATTTCTCTTACAAAAGAAGCTTGCTGAACTACCTTTGCTTCTTCAAGCAATACTTAGGAAAACTCATCATTCCTGATGCTTTACAGTAATGGTACAACGGAGTATTAGATACCCTACCGTAATCAAACAAGTCAAAGAGTGCCTGAAAAGCTGGATCTGATTCTGTCTGTTCTAGAATGTCCTGTATAGCCTCTTCTGACATATGAATTTCACCCTGAGAAAAGATGAGATATATACAGAACTGTTAGACAGTTACCTTCATAACTTAAAACCAGACAAGAATTGTTTTCTTTTCAGACTGGTTTTAGTTCTATTATTTCTGCTCAGCACAGAAACGTAAAGACAAATGCTGGAAACATTTCTGCCACAAATTTAAAGTCTGTTAAAAAATATTAGTGATTGAAGTTTAAGAAATAAAAAGTCCCCCAAAACCCAATCTTTGTCAGACATTACACCCCGCACATACATATTGGTGTATTCTCCACATAATGACCACCATTGTTTCAGGAGGACTAAATCTTGGGCTATGCTGGAAGCTTATGCAGATGGTATGAATGCTGTGAGCCTGCACTGGGCAACCACTACTGGTAAAAAAAAAAAGAAAAAAAAAAATAATCTCCAAATTAACCCTAATTTCTTGGCTTTGCATATATCTAGAAGACAATGCTGAGCAAAGGGAAGTTTTATTTTATTTACTCATTACATGTTCTATAACATAACTTCCAATTGCTTTTTGGTGGAAGGCAGCTGGAAGGCACAGCTCCATAGGACACTGCTCTAAGGTTCCTGTTTCAAGCGGACTTACTTGGTAGCAGCCCAGGAAGAAAATGAGCGGGGCACTTGTATTCAACTGTACAAATACAAAATTTCTCCTGACTTCCTGGAGATTCTCTAAGCAGTCTATAACTTTTGATATGGTGGTTGCAAGGGTGGATATCCCACATGACATGCTTGATTATTTTGTCTCAGCTACTCTAACTAAAAACCAGGAAGCTGCTTTGATCTTATTCTGCTCAGAAAACTGGAACACAGCTTTTCAGCTCTGTATTTTGACAAAAATTGACCCAAAACCCACCAAGTGACAGAAGAATAGCTTTCAAAAAACAGACACCGCTACTTCGTAAACAGGCAACTGTCTCTACTCTCCTGCCCTTTTCATGAGGGCCGTGAAGATTGGCATTCCCTCATTAAGAGCCCTTTATAACTGTGATTGCCAGCTCGAGGGTTGTACAAGAATGAATGGAGAACACCAGAAGTTTAAGTTTGTAGAAGCAGAATGTACATTTTGTCCAAAAGCAAGAAAATATTACATTTGAAGAAAAAGCATCCTCATTTAGGCTCCACAGACAATTTATCTTGCTATACTAGATAATCCATGTTTATCTTACAGCAAATCAGAAAATCAGATCAGACTAAACATGTTTGGAGACCACAAGATATTTTAAATTCCTTTTTCTTTTACAAGGCTATTGATCAGATCCCTAGTCAGAAGCTGGTACCCCGTTACTGGTACCAAAGATCCAGTGACAAGCAGCAGCTGGTGACTGTGGGACAGCGTACTTGGATCTCAGTCTGTGGGTAACGTCAGCAGCTAACCACTGCCAGAAGCGGTCCTGCTCCCTTGGCTTCTGACAGTGCTGCATGCTTACACAGTCTTGTACAGGCACTGGGAATGAATTCAGAGTGCTAAACTGCCTCAGAATTAACCCCAGCAAAATATTCGTATCCTGGCAGTTCAGCTCCTCGAACCTGCCCACTACCATACAACAACGTAAGAATTAACACCTGTGCAAGGGAAGTTGTGGAACTGCCCCTGGGCAGAAGCTAGCCATGAGGTAGGCTTAGCTGTATTGCAAAACAAAAACAAGAGAAAGAAGAGAAAGAGCAGAGCAATTTCAGTTGTCAGACTGTAGACAGAGGTTCAGCATAGTGCCCATAACGAATCATTCTCATGTGCTTGGTTGATGCACTGGAGGAAGGGATGCCATCCAGAGGGA
>NW_009615035.1:0-17021 GCF_000690535.1 Cariama cristata
CATGCTGTTGTGGTTTTTTCATGCTGTCAAATGGAGTGATAGGTCTTGCTCACAGTATTATAGAAAAGCTGCTGTTAGCAGAATTTACTACCAGAAAGTAAATTGTCTGTGGTTATTAAGTTACTTGCTGGCATCTTCCAGAAGCTGTGTTTTTCGAAAGGCATCTGTGTCTTTAGGAGCACGTTCTCTTTGTGAAGAATGACCAGGAGGTGTAGGGGCTCACCCATTAACTGAAGGATCACCCCACAACCATACAGTGATTTGTCACCACTGGCACATAATATATATAACTGGTATAGGTTCAGCTTACCTAGCTTGGCCCACCTCAGACATAGATATTGAATCCTAGAAGGAAGATGAGCACTCCCCACAGGGCAATTTGTTTTAAGATAGATGGGATATATCCCTCTCCACTATATTGGGAAAACATGATAAAATACCTGGACTGTGACTTTAAAAAGGTCCAAAACAGGCAGCTTGAGAAGCTAGGTCATGACACGCAACCCTATTAAAAAATCAGTGATGATGTGACCAAAATAACAGATAAAGTAGACTGATGGATGTTTCAAACATTGTCCTTCTTCCCCACGAGACACTAAAAAGGATCCTTTGGCTGCCTAGAATAAGAAATATAACCCTATCATGTGCAAAAAGTTGTTTAATGGGAATTTAAAAACCAAAAATAAACATCCATTGGACCATGAAATCTGCAAGGAGAGTTTCTGGATAAAACTCAAGGCTCTTACTAACATGCAGACTAGCGGATATGAAAACATTATCTGCTGGCACAAAATTACTTTCTTTTGTTGACTGTCAGGAGTAAACATAAGGGGCTTCTCAAAGTTGTGGCTAAGATCGTAATAAGTGGTTCCTAAAGTGGGGGTATCTGTGTCTATGACTAAATGAGCTGATCAGGTTTTCCAAAGTGCTAAGGCCCAGTGACGTCTGTTGAATCACCAGGAGGCACTGAGAGCTCCACAAATTTTGGGAAAAAATAAGCTACTCATTTCACTAGCTAGAGGGGAAAAGAATTTACAAATTCAATGCCATTTGCCTTTCCACAGGGTTTGTCCAGGTGGATGTATCCCAAGTGCTTTCTCCACTCCCTATGAAAGTGAATAAGCTGACATTTCTCCTCTACCCCGAAGAGCTCTATTTCTGTAACAGTCTGTGCAGAACAGGTCCTCTCTTCCACAGTACTGGGCTTTCCACTTTCTCCATTCTAGAGGGAAAACTGGTGTCAGAACAGCTCACTCCAGGGCAGGGGGAAAGGGATTACAGCCACTAGGTGACATAGCATGAACTTATACTATTATTATATTTATTAATATTATTACTGTTATTATATTTATAATTATAATGTAATAATATTACAATAAGTAATATTAATTAATATTTATTAACAGATCCTGTAAAAAATAAGGAAGATGGTGAAGATTTGCTGTTCTCTCCTCCTCTTAAGTTTGCTCAGTGGGCAACTCAACGCCAACCCCGGACTCAAAGTGAGGATCACCCAGAAGGGGTTGGAGTATGGTATGTGTGATGGTGGTATTGCATTGAATCCTGATATGACAGACATAGGGAAGCGAGGGCAGTGGAAGGAAATGACCTGTTCACAGGCTATAAAGAAAAGGAAAGTTTAAGAGCACAATATAGCAGAGAGAGTAAGTTGCTTGACAGCATTGTACATCATATTGAGGTTCATTTGTTTTCAGATATTGAATCAGTAAGTTCAGCTCTTGCCATGACTGGGAGTGAGATCTGAAATAGCACTGCTGGGTCTCAAATGAGATACCATCTTCTTTCTGACTCTGTGTCCATCCCATCTCCTAAGCCAGAAGCACACAACTATAAACTCCCAGGCAGTGTCAAAGGCAACTGAACTGACCCCTGTTTTCCTGTAGCCAAGGAAGTTGGGCTGGAAATCCTGAAGCAGAATATGGAGAAGGAACAGTTCCCTGATTTGAGTGGCTATGAGAAATTTGGGCTTGGTAATGTCAAATACAACATCTCAAGGTAAGTATTTGTGTTTGACTGAAATTTCAATCTTGTTTTGTGTTCATCCTGACTCACAAAATACAAATGATTCCTTTTCTTTTCTCTTCCTTATCTCCCTCATGCTCTAGAATACACGTCACTGCCGTTGAATTCCCCAGTGCTTCCATCTCCCTTATACCTGGGAGTGGGATAAAGCTGGTGATTGGAAATGCTTCTCTAACCATCGATATGAACTGGAACATAAGGACCTGGATGTTGTACGTACAGCCTCATGTGTTCTGGTATTTTTCTTGATGGAGAATATAAAGATAAAAATGCAAAGTTTAGTTTTTCTTGAGACCCCTTCATGGCAAAGGTGCTTTTTAACAGCTAGCAGCAGTAACCCAGGAGTACAGACTGGACCTTCTCAACAGGTCTGGTGGTGGGAGGCAGCCCCTGCCCCCTCAGACATGACCACTGATACAGAGCCCGTGGCTGACAATCACCTCTGCAAATAGTAAAGGACTGATGCTCTAGCTGAACGCTCTTGTTGTCCAGTCTACCAGCTAATGATACATTTAGAAAAATTGTAGCATGGTGGATCACAGTCCAGTATATTAAACCATCCCAGTGCAGCTGCACTATTTGAAAGCTTGTGCTATGCCTCCAAGAGACAGTTCAAAAGCCGATGGAAAATGAACAAGCAACTGGCAATATCCTTAAAGCAGTCTCCACACCTTCTGAGTCCCAGGCTGTTTCAGAGACAAGAAATCCCTCTTCTCTTCCCCACAACTGACATTACTTGTACTGCTGAAGTGACTGAATTACAGCGGTCTCTGATCTGCACTTCTGCTGTCGGGGACAGCAGGGCTGGCTGCTTGCAAGGGGAGAGGACCGGGGAGGTGAGGGTGATGGCAGAGCTGGAGGGGCAGTGCCCTCACTGGCAAGTACCCAGGGCAGGCAGGCAGAACAGGTTAGTGGCAGTGACCAGGAACAGCCACCAGTCCAGATTGCCAGCCCAGTCCATAGCGAAGAGGCAGGTCTGAGAGAAAGCCAGGAAGCCAAGCCAGCAAAGCACCGTTAGGATTAACTAAGTACAAGATACACATAGGTGTACCTACAACATAGCTCAAGCAAAGACCTGAGCTCCAATGCAGCTCATAAACCAAGGTTTGACATGCCCAGTGAGGCTTTTCACAGCTCTTTCTCACAACCAAGCTATGAACAACTGGATCCAAAATAACACAGCTTCACCATATTGGAGCTGGTCCTGAGCATGGGCTGCCAAACCCCTGGGAGGGGTGTGGAAGAGGGCACAGAGCCCATTGGGGCACTCCAGGCCCCGACATGGGTTTGCATCGACCCTCCTCAGATATCAATAGGTTAGATCCCAGTACAGCTCTCTTGCCCTATCTTATATCAGGCATATCCCAGTTCCCTCTGCTGTGGGCGCCAGTCTGGGAAGTGGAACAAAATACTTTACAATAGTGAATTATCTACTTTCCCAAATCCATAATTTTTTAAAACTCCTAGCTGTAAATCTGTGTAGAATACTCAATTCTTTGCAGACATGTTAGAATCTATTTTTGTTATGAGTAATGCAATAAGAAGTATTCAGATAAACAACTTCATCATCAGCGAATGAAAAAGGGTCTGTTTAAGAATTAATGAGTCTTGAACATTCATTTAAAATAGGGTTTTATCAGTTATATATTTATTTTTACTTTATGCAGCAAAGACAGTGGAAGAAGCACAGTATACATTTCAAAGGTGTTTGTTACTGCAATCTTTTCAACACCCCTGGATAATACAGGTCATACATCAATATCACTTACCAGCTGCCGGACAACTTCTGGTGATATAGACATCAAGTTGAATGGAAAAAGTGGGTAAGTGGAAGAGATCTGTATATACTCTGGGAGAAAATAACTGTCAATGAATGGCACAGAGACAACTTCACAAAATAGGGCACCCAGAATTGCTTTTGGGCATCTCTAGGCACCATAGGTGAAAATCTGGGCCCTAATACAGTGTTAAAATGGCCAAAATTGATGCTTGTCTTTGTATTTGTGCACAATGTCACTTGAGTAGAGGATAAAGGCAGCATCGAACAATTTCTTGTGCGTCTTCAGCACCTACTTCTTTCCAAATACTGCTCTAATCTTGAACTCTAGGCAGCAGTTATATGCTTGTACTATGCTTCAAGTACTCCTAGTCACAGTGCTATCAAAACTGAACAGAACCAGACTGCTGTCTGTTGTGCCTGTGGTTACAACCCCATACAACATTATTTCATTGTTTTCTTCTACTTCTCTCACTATCTGAATACTACTCTTGTCACCTGGTTTTGAGTTTGGTTTTTTGTTTCTTTTTTTTTGACTTGTATTGCAAGTTCCTAGTGCAGAGACTACTTATTTATTCTGTGTTTGTACATACATTATGGTGGTAATATCATACAATCATAGAATGATTTGGGTTGGAAGAGAGCTTAAAGACCATCTCGTTCCAACCCCCTGCCATGGGCAGGGACACCTTCCACTAGACCAGGCTGCTCAAATCCCCATCCAACCTGGCCTTGAACATTTCCAGGGATAGGACATCCACAGCTTCTCTGGGAAACCTGTTCCAGTGCCTCACCACCCTCACAGGGAAGAATTTCTTCCTAATATCTAGTCTAAATCCTCCCTCTTCCAGTTTAAAGCCATTGCCCCTTGTCCTATCACTACACACCCTTGTAAAAAGTCCCTTCCTAGCTTTCTTGTAGGCCCCTTTTAAGTTCTAGAAGGCTGAAGAATTTCTTATTCATAAAGATGAATCTATCCGAGCTAATTGCTGAGATGCCCAGTGGTGAAATTATCTCCTTTTAAATGGTGGCTCTCTGATAGTTGTTACATTTGAGAAAGCTCCCTTGTGCACTACAATATTGCACTCAGAGGCCATTAAACTGATGTTCTGCTGAGATATCTGATTTCCTGTTAATGACTGTAGTACTTGACCCATGAATTGCTTTCTTCCTTTTTCTCTAGCTTCCTGCATAACTTCTTTATCAAGTATCTGAAGAAACCCATTCACAGGAGCTTGGTCACTAATGTAAGCCTTTCAAATTGTGTAGGGGAGGAGTTTAAGGAGCATGACTTTCACAAGTCAGTGCTGTGAGCTTGGCAAAGGAAGAACTAGAAAAATAATACAGTCCTATTCTGGTCTGATCAGCACAGTCACCATTTTGCCAGCCAGAAATGCTTCCAGATAAAGTGCCAAGTTCATGGCCAAGACATTGACTAGTCCACAGCTAGTTTCAACAGAGGCAGCAGTAGGGCCAGAAAATGTAGTTATTTTCCCATTCCAATGTAGAATAAGTCTCTGCCTGTGTACCTACAGGCATCCTGGGTTTGGCGTAATTTTTATATTCAGCAACCAAAACATGTATTGGGTGGTGCACAGAGAAGTTGTAGTACTTCGCCTGATAGTATGACATATTTAAACTTCATCATATCAAAGAGGTGAGTAGTTCTGATGACAACCTGCCCAGGGCCTCTGAGAGGAGGCAAAGCTTGAGATGGCTGTGATTCTGCCCCAGGACAGGGATCTCTCCTGTGAGACCAAGGTGAGATCTTGTCTCCTTCTTGTGCTATTTAAGGCTGTGGTTTTGTCACCCCCATCAGCCTGCCTTTGGCAACTTCCCACTTTGTTGCCTAAAGGCAACTCTGACATAGGACATGCTTACATTGCACCAAGAAGAAACCTCGGGGAACCAGTTAGCTAAAGAAAAGCTAGTTTAGGTGTTTTGACAAATGCTGCAATGTCGGTCACATAAGCAGAAAGATTTGCTAGCACACAGGTAAGAGGTGCTTAAAAGTCCACACTAATCAGGCCATAACTTGAGTGTGCTTTTATACAGTCATGTCCCAACATCAGATCTGGGATCCGGTTGATAGATGAAGACCTCCAATCACTGAATGGTGAGTCACTAGCGATATGTTTTTTTCCTTCTGCTTTCTCTTTCCTGTTCAGTGAAACTCTGCAGCTTCCTTAACAGCAGCTGGTCAGCAAAGCCTCCAGGGGTGGTATCAGACCCTCTGATCTGTCTAACCCCTTGCTTACAGGACCACAGTTAAATAAAAGGAGGGCTACTTAGACAAGAAAATTTTATTTCTTAGAAGCTAAGGGCTTGGGAGCAATTCTCAACTTGCCAATGTGGCAGTGTGCATTTCTGTTGTCAGAAATGCCACTTAGAGGCCACGCAGCACTGAGCTAAGGCAGTTTTCCCTTCCCTCCCATGCTCTGAGTCCTCCTGCACACATAGCACTTTATAAGCTGAAGCCTGCTCTCCTAGCCTGCCTGGAAATTTAAGTTTTACTTGCCTATTTGTCAGACTTGCCAAAGGCAAAATGAAAAAGCTCCTTTGTAAAAAACCTTCTCACTTTAACCATTTTGGCTTAGATTTGCAGGCATTTAAGACACCCAAAGTGTTGGGCAGATACCATGTGCAAAACATAAGTACCTAAGCAGATCAGGCACCCACCTTTCCGGGAAAGTATTTGAAAGTTAGAGGCACTCTGGATGCTGTCAGAACTGCTTGACAAGAAATCCCAACACCTCCTTCTGCTGTGAAGCACTGGTATAGCCATTTCCTTTTTTTTGTTAGACCCAATTTACTTTTCCACAATGAGAAATCATTAGACAAACTAAAGAAGGTACTTTAAAGAGAGTGCCAGTAGAAACATCAAGCATTAGGTCAGAATGCCTGTTAGGAGGTCCCTGCTTGTGTTTTTCCCTACTCTTTGGAACAACTTGTGTCATTCTCCTTCAGGAACTGACTTAGTTTGAAGTATACACAAAATTCTTTCTGTGCTTTTAGTAATATTGGGTATTTTGCCTTATCTACTACCTTTACAGTCCTAATGCCGATTGACGATTTGGCTGAAATAGACTACTCCTTAAATAGCTTGCCAGCAGTATTCCGACCCTTCATTGACCTGGACTTAAAGGTAAATGCCTTCAGTGCTATTTGCCAAGATTGCTGTGTTTTTTATTATTGTATGATCCACTTTCTAAGATGATCATGATTGCTGTTCTGAACATTGTCTCGGTATTTGAGAAGACAGACATTTCAAAGCATTATTGCATTTCTTATTGTAATAATTTTTAACAATCCTGTTGTAAAATGAATTATTTAAAAGCTACATCCTTTTTTTTTTTAATTACTGTTGAGCTGGTTATAGCAAATAGAGACCAGTAAAAGTTGACTAAGCAAGTTAGAAGGAAAAAGAGAAACAGAAACGAGAGGAAAAAGGTATTCAACTTCATCCTTCTCTCACTGTTGATTAATATCTGGGACTTCTTTGTTCAGTCAGCCAGGGGAAGATTTCTACACATTGCACTAACTAGATGCATCTGCTGTCAGTTGAGAGAGGAAAAGGAAAAGAATAAGAAAGACTATAGGGGCAAGAATTAAGTCTCTGGGCTTGAACGGGAAGAGAGAGACCCTTGAAAATGCACAGGAGCCCAAGGAGTGCTGCTGAGTTTGAAGACCTGAAAGTTTCTTTCAAATAAAGGAAAAAATCTCCTTATGTTTTGAAACTAAAGTCAGACTAGCTCCTAATTCTAAAATGACTGTAATTCTGTGTAAGGTGATTTGATTGAGGGTAGTTATCATCATCATCATAGTATCTAAGATCCTTAATTAAGTTTAAGATGCTTTGCAGTAGGTGCTCTGCAAAGGGAGAATGAAAAGATAGTCTTCTCACAAAGATCTTCTAAATTAACTATTCACAAGGCTCAACAGGGAAATAAGAGAGGCCATAACACAAAGGAACAAAAAGCTAGTATCCGTCAGTATGGTAGACACTGGTTGTGGCACACAAGCTGTGCAGCTGCTGTCCAGCTCTCCTGTAGCAACTAGATTTTAAGCAGGGACTTGAGGTAGACTAGAGAGGTAACGGCATGGCTGTTTATAAGAGCTACTCTCCCACATCAGATGCAACGTGGGGGAAAGATACAAAGCAAGTAACTAGTAAATCCAGCAAGTGGGGATTGAATGGGGAGGTCATCGGCAGTGATTCAGCACTTTGTAAGCGTTTTGATAGTCCTTAAAAGGCTACACAAAATTTAGAGATAGATGGGGAGGAGTTGAGAAAATGAAGACACACAGAATACATTTGAGATGAAACAGAAAGGGGGAACTAATAAAACTAATATAAAATATCTTAACCTCTGAGTACCTTCATCACTTTAAATCAGTTCTACCTTTTTGTTTAATCTGGATGCATTTGGAAGTATTAGATCTGCAAGTCTTGGCTAATAACATGAGTAATCCAAAGACAACATAAGTGTTTTTAGGCTTGTCTGGCATAACTTTCCTTTCTCTCATAGGCATTCTTTTGTCTGCACAAGTTACCAACTTGCTTCTGGGTAGAATAAGGTGTTGATCTTGACCTACAAAGACCTCTGGTTTTAGAGATTCATTTTGTAACTGAGACCACTGGATAGCTCTAGGCAGCAGTTCTTGGATGTAAATTCCTGGAGATGAGGAAAGGAGAAAGTAAGGTTTTTCAGTACGGAGGACCCTTAGTTGTGCTCTTCATGCAGTATGTAGACCCTTAATTTAGAGGCTTTGTTTTCTGCGGTGGTAGACTGTTTTCAGTAGGTCATCAGCATCTCAAAAGATAGATCTCAGGTGTTGTCTGTGAAGGTCCAATCTCTGGAACTTGTCTTCACCACCTGCTTGAAAGCACCAAGTCTTCAAGGTGTACCACAAAGCCTATGTACTCATTTATACACTAAATGAATACCCTGAGCAAGGTAAAAGAAAGCAGCATTAATTGTCTTCAGTCATGTTAAAGTCAAAATATGACTCTGATTTTTTTTTTGTCTCTGACAATAATTTTCAGGGCATAGTCTACCCAGCTGGAAACTATTCTGACCCTCCCTATGTGGCAACTCCCTTCACTATCCCAGACCAAAGTGACTCCATGCTCTACCTTGCCTTCTCCGAGTATTTCTTTCAGACCTCCTCATTTGCTTACTACACCGCAGGGGCTTTCAACATCACCGTTGCAGAGGAGGTGAGTAGGACACAGAGGAATGGGGTAAGAGTGGCTCAGATCATCCCAGATGGGGCTTTGACCTGCCACTTGTCAGTATGTGGCTGTATAAAGCTGCTAATTGGCCTGTGAAGTCCTGAGACAGTAGATCATAAATACTAGGATATTGTTATGCTTTTTTATTTATGCTCTATATAGATGCCTCAGGCCACAGCCAGGGGTACCAAGTTCCACTGAGCAAGGTACCAAATACTGGCAACTTTGCTACAAAAAAGAACGTTTTTGTTGTCCTGAGGCAGAGACTTCTCTGATGTGGACAAAGGATCTACTCTGGGGAATTTAGCAGCCTCAGTGGCTGTTTTGTGAGGGATCTTCACAGTCTGAAAGTACCAGAGGGCCATGGAAGCAAAGCATATGTCAAAGCACAGTAGCTGTGGCTTGGAGGCTGGCAGACTTGGCTAACCTGTCTCTAGGAGGTTCAGAAGTCCCAAAACCTATAGATTGCAGCCCAAACTATAATGATATTAAGCATTTGCTTTCCCAGGAAGTATTTTGACATATATCACTAGGAATCAGCTTTAAGTATACTGAGTCCCTTAAGAATATTTCTGAGAGGTACAAAATCAAAGATTCATTGAAATTACAATAATAATGCATTCAGAGAAAAGCTGACCATGAAGGTCAAATCCGGTAAACTCATTTGTTTCCTCTTTTTTTTTTTTTTTTTTTTCTCCAGACTTGCAGCTATTTTAATATAAGCACAGAGATATTTGGCAGTATCATCCCTGAGGTGAGTATCATTACTTCCACAAACTCTTTGGAAACCACACGGTGTGGGTGTCGACACCTCGCTACTGGTGTATCCCAAAGCTTGCAGGGCCAGAAGTGGGCACATGGATGCCTCATAACAGCAGAGCAGATGGGCCATGTCACCTTCCACACCCACAATGAGTTGAGTGACTTGCACTGTTACCAAACTTGGCCCATAATCTTGCACATCAATCTTCACTCTGGGCACTGTACCCAAGCCATAGCTGTTCCCACCTAAAACCAGCTCTAGGCAGGAAAAAGCTTCATCATGAGTCCTGCTTTGAGAGACTTCTGAGAGGGTCTCAGCTCAGAAATATCACCTTTCTCCTGCCTAAACCTGCATAATTGTTTTTGCTTCACTGCTAGCCTGTGACTGACTAGCAGAAAGCAATCCAGTAAAGACCTGGGAAGGGACTACAGTGGCCACATGCAGGAAACCAAGCCAACAGATGGGCATGAAATATTACATCTGTGGAACAGACAGGGCAGATGCACAGGATTTCCATTTATTTTAGGTGGAGGAGGTGAACATAACAGGACAGAGAATATGAGCATGCAGGGCTTCCACCAGCCTTCTCAGAATGAGAAACCAAAAATGAGCATAAGAGACCCTAGGCCATGAATGCCAAGGTTGGATGAAATCGGACTCATGGTTCAAAGAACTCCACATCCTTGTTTGCTTCTTGGATGATATTAAGTTCCTTCCTCAAAGCTAAGAATGCTTCAAGGGCAGTTATCATATGGTCTTCTCCGTAAAATGCCATGACTATTGATACTAATATTGCACCTTCTCTCTTCTAAGTAATGAACTTGGTGAGCCTACTTGCTCTTCAGGCAATGGACAGAGTGAGGCTCCTCTGAGGACAGTCCAGAGCAGGAACCTGTCTCATGAGATGGGTGAATTTCAAAGTGAACAACTCCTGAGCTATTTTATTGCGCGACTTAAACGTCACATTCATGTTCCGTTCCTTTCCTATGTTCAGAAACGAGTATTTAATTTGTCTCAAAGAGATATAGAAGAAATTGTATTCCTAGAGTGGAAGGAATTTTCCACTGTATTCCTATTGTGGCCAAGACTGTTAATTTATCATCACAGAAAACTTCTACTTCCTGCTTGCTTGAAAGAATCTTACATTAGCAGCTACCCTTCACCTCATCTCAAGGAACTACTTCAAAATGATTGCTTCAAGTACGAGAAAATGCAGTATTCTGATCTGCTCTACAAGAAAATAATTTTTATGTCTTTTTTTTTTTTGTCTTGGAATCTTACAGGTAGCCAAATATTCAGTTACACCCTACCCAGTGATGTTGAAGCTAATGGCTACTGAAATACCTATCATCAGCTTAGAGCAGGATTCCTTCACAGTAGAGATTCAGGGCTCCATGGAGGTATTCGCTGTTCTGCCAGACTCAACCACCCAGTCGTTGTTCACAATGAACATAGTAAGTACAATGAACGGCGTGACGTTTAACTCAGGGTTAAATATGTTTGTTCCTTCCTTCTGCTAGAACTCTGTACAAGAAACAAAGTGCCAAATTTCTAGTACTTAAACATGCAGATTCCCCTTAGTCACAGATGGTGCCTATGTGGCCTCACTGAACCTATAGCACATTTCTATGGTGAAGAAATTCTCCTACAGATGGACAAAATTCCAAACATATAGTGACTCTGATTAACCAAAGTTTTGTTCTCTGGAGTGACAGTTCTGCAGGCATGAGTCATGCCTCTTAGCAACTTGTTCATTTAACTGAAAATGCCTTTGATTAGCGAAATCTCATTACCCACACTTCAGCCTTTGTCAGTGCCATTTGGACAAGCAGACATTTACTGTGTGCAGCCTTGCATGGGCCATGGGCTAGGGAGAAAGTTGCATCTACATGAAACAGCTTCCATACATAACTGGGGAGAGGGTATTTATGTATTTGTGACTAATTCACTGTTTTTATATGTCTGGTAATCCATGGTTTCTTTATTCTGCAGGCAGCCAATACTAGCATTGCTCTGAATATATTTGACCAGAAATTGATGGGCTCACTATGTTTGAACAGGTAATCCAACTTAGGATGGAAAGGATTTCCAGCCATTTGGAAAACACTGTTAGCAATCCCAACATTAGCAGTTCAGGCACATGATCAGATGACTATGAATGTGTTTCCCTGGCAAGTTCATCTGCATTAGATTCTCTAATTCTCCACATGACTGTACCTGTACAGTTTAAAGGAGTCAGGAAGCTTCTCTGTGACAACTGCTAGAGTCCCCAAGGAACTGCCCACCAGCTGTGGACTGCTGCAGGGCAGTGGTCTCATTGGACTTCTCTGCTCTTTATGCCTACTTTCCCCTCTGAGCTAGATAAATGAAGGGTGCAGGGCAGTTATGATGACTGTGAATCATCTGGGAGCTTCCCTCACCTTTCCAGCTGGCAAGATGACCCTGCTTTCTAGACCACCTTCACCACTAAAGACGTGCAGAGGGGTCCAGGACACAGTAAAGAACCTGGACCCCTGCAGTTCCTCTACACTCATATTCTTGTAGCGGAGTTTCGCCAACCAAAGCACTGCAACTTCCAAGGGTCAGAAAACTGGAGACCAGAGGTTTGGGCATTTAGGCATCTAGCATGTCACATTTTATAGAGAGAAGTTCTGTATACCAAGACCTGACAGCTGGGAATTGTGATCCTGATTTCATAAAAGTCCTTGGGAAGACAGTTATAGGGCTAAGAATATGCAGAGTTTGTTAGGGTACAGAGATGTTAGGAATTTAAGGACGATAGTGCTGTTAGCATTTTTTGCAGCAATATTCAAAAAGAAAAATCTAGAGCGTGCTGGAAGCTGACCTTGAGAGCTGGGATGCTAGTGCTGTGGAAACTCAGAAATCTGGTGTTGGATACTTGAGTACATACGGAATAAGTACTTGAATTTGGAAAGAGAGACATTAGCAACACAGCCATCAGCAGCAGTACCATACAATGAACAGAATTTTTCTTCCCATCCTGGTAAGGCTCACATCAAAGCATTAAGTAGATGCACCAAAATCCTTTCAAAATATCTGAGAGCCTGCAAGTCCTTGGTAAAATCAATTGCCGGTAGGATTTCCAAAACACAGCACTCACATTGTTGGCTACAGCCCTTCTGGCATACTCTTTTGCAGGCAGGCTCAGCAGTGCTCTGAGAAAGCCATATAGGCAGTACACATTGTGTGAAATATATTGCTTCAAAAATCTCTTTACAGGTGCTTCTTAAGGCATGGAGCTCTACAGCAGTGACTGCACATGACTAGAATCACTGTGTGTTTATCCTTTCTAGTGACTCATCTTGTTTCACTTCTTTCCCTCAGGCTCCAGTTTTCCCTAGCCCACTCCAATGTTGGCTTTTTCGAGGTAAGTGGGTAGTTTAAGCATATAGTCAATGCAAACCAAGAATATCAGTGATATCAAGTCTAAAGAGTAAGCAACTAAATTTTATCTGTATTTCTAAATCGTTTGGCATCATTCCTGGATAGCTCTTTTCCTGTCTTCTGGCAGCCTCCTTTCTGCTGTGGACTTAAAAGTATATTCTTTGGGGCAAGTTAGTGCTCTGAAAATGAGATATTCTGTAGTTCCCCTGACTGCTGTATCACATTTCATCAGTAAGCAGAGAGATCTCTCTAATCATAACGGTGAAACACACAGCCGAAATCTGAACCGCAGCAGCAGACGGAGCAGGGTGCTGTCTAAGCAATCCCATGCGCAACTGAAGCAGAGGCACTCCATGTGGTGCAGTGCTGCTCATCACAGATGCTTGGAATTACAGGAGGGAATGGAAGCCAAAATACTAGTCTCAGATGCCTAAAATAGTGCAGTTGTAGCCTTGCAGGGGAAAACCCTGCCTCTGCAGAGTCATTTAATTCTGAGTACAATCAATCAGTTCTGAGTGGCTGAGGAGAAAGGATTAAAATTGTTCTGGTCCTGCTTTGCTATTGGTGATAAATTATCTCATAAATAAAGGAAATAGACTGTTCTAAATGAAAATGTTGTCCAAGCATGATGAAAGCCATTTGCATTTTGCATCTCACTTCCTTTGCATCATTCCAAAGTCCACTTGAGCTTATGACTCTTTTGGGCCAAATGAGACCTGAAAGTTGAACATGAACCTACTAAACTCCATCCAGGATTAGTGCATGACAGTTCTACCACCATCAGGAAATGATGGCTAACGCGGTTTTCTTGTCTGTGGCAGATCTCGCTTCTGGAGAACATCCTGTCTTACATTTTACAGACTGAAGTAATTCCATCAGCTAATGGTAAGGCTGTATTTCAAAGCATCAGCTAAAATCTTCCAGCAGAGTGGGTAATTCTAGGAACTTCTACTGACTTTCTGCTTAAGTTTCCATTTCCCATTAACTTGAGTGGAAAATGACCATCAGCCAGTAAGCAGTAGAAGGGGGAGATTGATCTGTAGGGGTGTAAGTGCACCCTCTCACTGGCACTCTTCTGCAAAAAGGGCTTGGAAACCCATAATTCATCTGTCTTCACCTCACTCAAGGTGGCTCTGATGCCTCAGTGAGAAGCATGTCTCTTTAGTCTGCACACCTGCCTAAGGCCACTGTGTGTGAAATGTATCCCTCCTTATTAAACCAGAACAGAGCTTTTGCCTCTCATAAATCTCATTTAAGGCCCTGGAGGGGGGACATTGCTTTGTGCCAGTCCTCTGTACCAGGATGAACTTCACATTGCTTAATTAAGGAGACAAATGGGAACAGGTTCTAATGATGCTAGAGCTGTATTAACAATCCCTCAGGTCACTAGGGACAAATCACTGAGTATGTAACGTGTTGAACATGACATGCCTTGGTTTGGCTGCAACACTCTGCCAAGAGAAAAGGATCTGTAATTCTTTTTCCCCATTGGTAAATGAGCATCATATCTACCTCCTAGGATTGCCTTAAGAGGTTAATTGTTCTAAATGACCTAGAAATCTCTGGATAAATGGGGTTGTTGAAGGGCAGGTATTTATTATATTTCCAATACATACCTAAATCATGGTCTTTGTCTCTTTTTTTAAGCTAAACTGTCAAAAGGATTCCCTCTTCCTAATCTAGCCAATGTGACCTTGACGAGACCTCACATTACAATTGTACAGGTGAGACTTTGACACTCTTATGAAAGATTATCCCTTATGAAATGTTATCCCTCTTTTTTCTTTTTTTTTTTCTTTTTTTTTAATTGGCTAGGCATTTATTCACCTTCTGTTTGTACAAGAAACTTGCTGGATTTGAGCTAGTTAAGCAGTAAAAAGCCCTGAGTTTAAAATGAGATCTGTAATAATGGTAAAATCCTGTTAGAAACAAATTTGTCTGTCTTTGAGAGGAAAAGTTAGAACTGACTACATAACCATGGAGTGATCAAATGCAGAGCTTGCTCAGACTTGCAAGTTGCAATTCGGTGTGAAAACAGGTTTACCTTTAACATTTTGTTCAAGTTTGGCCAATCAAATCAAATTAGAGTTATCGCTATCCCCACAGTCCTGCTGACTTTAACAGGAATAGTGGAAATACGAGAGGGAGGTGAATTCAATTTTATGCACCTAAGATGACTGGATTTTGTTAATAATTGGTGATAATGACTGAAGCTAGTAGTCAAAAGTAGTTAGTGAGCTCTCAGAAAATATTCTTTGCTTTCTGGTTGTTATTCCCCAAATCTAGGCCTTAGTTTGAACACACAGGATATTGCTAGACAATCAGTCAGTGCAAGGGCATTGCTGACAAACAAACTCCCAGAAAACGGGTAAGCTTGTTACATTTCTGCACTTGTTTACTAACTTCTCAGTTATATTCAGCTTTGCAGAGACAGTCTCAAATCCTTGTTTGTGGTTAAGCACAAAGCACAACTCAGGAAAGGAAACCTAAAGGTTGGTTTTAATTTTCTTTGCATCCCCCATAGCTGGCAGCAGCCAGCTATGCAGTCCTTATAAAATATAATTGCTTGGAGACTGCTTTCAGTGGCACTAGTTGCCAGCAATCTTATAGGCTAATTATGAGTTAGAGATTTTAGCAGTTCTGTGGGGCTCATTTCTCACCTCACTTTCTCTAACCAGTCTCCTCATCAGTAACTAGGAATGAGAGAGGACACAGGAGAATTGCTATGCCCTATCAACTTGAGTGGGATTCCTATTTAAAAACTAGTTCTCTAGTCTCCACTTCCAGACCCAGTTTATTGGCTGTGGTCAATAGGAAGAAAGACAATTCTTCCCACTCTTCATAGATAACCACATTAGACTGTGATGAGCTGCTCTCTGCAGGTTCATTGCTCCGTATGTGCTGACAATGAGGCAAGGTTTAAGGACAAGTTTAGATTAGATGGCTAATTCTTAAGTGGCTCAGATTAGGTAAAAAAAATAGTCCCACCTTGTGATAATTGTGTAGTTGCTTAAAGGCTCAGATGAACTCTCCTGGGTAGGCCGTATGGTCTCTAGATGTCCCTTCTGTTGCTAGCATGGTGCAAAGCAATAGCACCCAGGAAAAGATGGGGCTCTTTTGCAAAGTTCAAAGGAAAGAGTTTAATAAAACTTGTAACTTCCAAGGCTTAGCTGTTATCAGTAGATTTTCTGACCTTAAACACCAGTTGAAATTTTAAAAACAAACAAACAAACAACCCCCCCCCAAAAAAAAAAACCACAATAAAACCAAACAAACAAAATAACACTTTCATTTTGTAATTCGTAGCACTTAGCACTTCAGTGACTGTTCTTCTCCCCACAGGGATATATGTTGATTTCTACTGATGTCCACTACAAACACTGAAGGAGAAGAGAGACCATTTGTTAAGCATGAACTTCAAATCAATAATGTGACTGTGAAGGCTAAACATGGTCCAGTTCTGCTGAAATGTGTAACTTGAGCTCTGACAAGGGCAATGTCGTCCTGGTTGAGGGCGAGGGAGGTTGCAGGGAGGCAAAGAAAGCTGATGGAATGGTTAGGCTGTACAACGGTGGTAACAAGCAGACCCAGAGGAGAATGTGACACATGCTTGACATTATTTATTCTGGAGTTTAACTGATGCAAAAATGTTTTTAAGATTAATACCTCTCTTGAAATACAGTCTTGTCTATACATTTCCAGAAATGTGCTGCAGTCTCTTGATAGAAGGAAAAGTACATTGTGAAAATGCTGCTAGGACAGACATGCCTGCCAACCTGTTTTTACTGTAATTATCT
>NW_009615035.1:17052-18107 GCF_000690535.1 Cariama cristata
CTGCTGAACATGATGCATTAAGTATGAAGTGAGCCCTCTCCAGAGCCACGTCAAGCTGGGAACTGTCACAATTACAGTGGGAACCACAATCTTTGCAGTGTCTTAACTAAACTCTTAACACAAAACCCAACAAAGATGCAGAAGCAGTTCAGGAAGAGAGACAAAGTGGCACTAGTACTGCCTTTGATAGTCCCTCTCCCCCTGTGACTCTTCAAATCCTTGTGTGTGTCATGTCCCCTGTTTAGCATTGCTTAGCCAGGTTAGATGCATTTAACTCCTCGAATGTTTCTGTGTAAGTCTTAGAAGTCTAATCCTCCAACATCTTTGTCAATGTTTCTCTGGACTGAAATAGTTAGAGACACTTTACTTCTTACTTCATTTTGGTATGTTGTCTTACCCTCCTTCCTTCTCCTTCTTTTTCTATACTTTATTAGTCTGCAAATCTGAACACGGTTCTGCAGAGGGATATGTCTGCCCTGCAGTGCTCAGGTGCTTGTGCTTTGGGCAAACCTGGACCAGAAGCTGGCTCAAGGCCTCCCAAACTAGCACCAACAGAGGAGAAACAGAGGTTGGGATGCCACAGCCTGCTCTGTTCTGCTGCTTTTGTGAGCCCCAACCCTGGCTGCCTGGCATGGTGCCCTGACCCTAGCCACCCCCATGCCTCTCACTCCTCAACAGGAGCTGTTTTCAAGCCAAAACTGAACAACAAAAAGCTGTTTCCCTCATGCTGAGAAATGCAATTGATGATGGGGTGCAGGCAGCTTTTGCTGAGCAAACTCTACCCAGCCACCTGCAGCAGAGGGGTAGCTAAACACCCCCTCAGGCCGAAACTGCCCTGCCCCAGGGGGACAGCATGGACAGGCACAGAGCTTTTGTTAGCCACAGGCACATGAAAAACCACTTGTTTCTTCTGCAATGCCAGCCCAAAAGTCATTTGTGGTGTGAGGGAGGAGGTGGCCAGGTACAAACCCAACCTCCTTCACCCCAGCGCAGCCCGGGCCTGAACTCTCTCTCACACCCTCGCCCCACGGGTACCGGGTGCCTCGCCCCAGGCT
>NW_009615036.1:0-18445 GCF_000690535.1 Cariama cristata
GGGGGTGTACGAATCTTACAATTGATTCCGATTTGTAAAAAAAAAAAAAAAATCTGCCTTTTTTAGCCTGTGCTCATGGGGGTTTATTGAACTCTTTGGCTGTGCAGGTACAAACCCTGCCCAAAAAAAGGAAAAAAGCCCCAAACCCCAGCACCTGAAATGGTGCCTTGCTGCCGAGGAGGGGGGAGAAAAAAAATAAAGCGCGTTTTAGTGGTGGAGCGGCCGCTGGGGGCATGTCCGGCCGGCAGCACACAAAAAACGCTCCACCCTCCCTCTGCCCGTCCCTACCCCCGGCCGCAGGTGCCCAAATCAAGTTTGGTTTGATTCAGTCAAGTTCAAGGCTGTCTCGGCTCCAACTTCAGCCCAGTATTTTTAAGCCAAACTCCTTAATTTGAGCCTAGTTAGTTCCTGGGGGGTGGGAGAAGGCGGTCGGCGTCAGAGCCGCTCCCTAGCAGGCACAGTTCACCCAGATTCTCTTCAGTTCTACCCAGGGGAGGATTTAACGAGTATTTGTTTTGCTAGAAGGAAGGAAAGGTGACAATGCCCGCGGGAGCTCCTTGCCGTCCCGCTGCCCACGCACAGCGTAACCTGCCCGGCAGTTTTCCTGCAAGCCCACAGGAGACGAGGATGACCGGAGTGGTGAAATCCCGCTCTTTTGGGGCTTTTGACTGTGCCTAAAGTTCAGGGCAGTATTTTTTTTTAATAGAAAAACATACTTTATTGCTTTTTAACAATGAAAAGATTCTTTACAACATCTCACAGTTGAGGACAGATGCGTTGTTTTGGGTTTTTTTCTCACTTAAATTCACGTCACCACTGTAAATCCAAATTGGTCCACTCTTACTGGGCTTATCTCCACCATCCTCGCTCCCTCCCAGTCCGGTCCCAAGCCCCCAGGGACGTCACCAGCTCAGTCCCAACCGTGAAAAGCACTTCCCGGGAGCCTTGGGGAAGTGTTTCCTGCTGGAAAACCGGCAGGAACACCAGCATGAGCTGTAGCTGCCCGGGGCTTTGTGTCTTAAATTTTGGAAGGGAGCAGGAAATGGCTGCTTGTCAACAGCTCGGGCAGGTAAGGGCTTGGCTGACGGCCTTTCCTGCGGCACAGAGGGCCAGATCGTCCTCTCAGGGGGTGACTGTAGCCCCGGGGACGCGGTAGAAGCAAAGCTGTGACAGCATCGCGTTTGGGCACCGCCGTCACGCACGTGCCAGGTGACGTTTCTGTTCCGGGTCCATCTGCCGCTGTAATTTTCAAGTGAACGGGGAAAAGTTGAAGCCACCGTATTTGGCTTCGTAACGGTTACAATTAAACAACCACCTCTTGAGAAGAAACTTTACCCTCACAAAGGGAAAGTCAGCACCAGGCCTGCGGCCAAGAGGGATCCGGAGGGAGCAGGGGTGGGCTCACAGCAGCCGCCCTCGGCACTCAATAGCCCCGCAGCAGCACAGCAGCTCCTTGCCTTCCACGCTGCCCACCTCGTAGTTGTAATCCCACGTCAGCTCTGTGCCGGCTCGGATCCTCCTGGGAAGTTAGGAGAAAAAAAAAAAAAAAAGGAGCACAGGCTGGGAGAAGAGGCCATTCCAAAAAGTGGGATAAGCAGAGAGCAAGGCTTATGTATGACCTCTGTGGACAGGGCAGCCCGGTCCAGCTTCCCCTGGGGCAAGGGTGAAGCGGCCAGCGCAGCTGCCCTGGGCTCCACGGCGAGCAAAGGGACAAAGTTCCCCGATGAATCACTCCCGTGGGGCTTCAGAGAGGAGACGCCACGCTCGCGGTGCCCGAGAGGCACGTGGCGGGGACTCACAACGCCCGGTGCTGCCTGCGAGGTTTGCGACTCAAACAAGCTGGGCAGCCGGCTTCTCCCTCCTTAACTCTCCCCTTTGGAAAGGCCTAAAATTGATGCAAATCACACCAGAAGCTCCAGCACAGGAGAGAGGTCCTCACCCAACTCCTCTCCAAGTTTCTGCTGGCCCAGGCTGGTGTGAAACGGCCGTTACCAGGAGTAGGAAACACCCAGCCCCGCGCTCGTCGCACAGCCCCGGCCGAGGAGCTGGGTCCAACCAAGCCCCATGACCTGGCAGCTCTTCCCCAAGCGCACCACGACTCACTTGCTGGCGAAGAAGGCGACCCAGGGGAAGCGGAGGTCGTGCGTGTCCACAAAAACGTTCTGCACGAAGAGGTTAGGACTGCAGCTATGCTGTAAAGGGAGCGGAGACAAACACAGTGAGCAAGTTCCTGCGTCGGGAGGGATGCAAAGCAGCCAGCAGTAAACACAAGCCTTCAGAAACACGCAGCATTCCCGATTTGTCCGCTGCATCCAGCGTAAGCCTGCTGGAACAGGACGCGCTCCCTCCCCTGCCTGCACAACCAGGGATGAGTCATAAGATCCGCGCTTGCAAAGGTAATGGTCGCTGGAAGGACTGACTGGCCACGCGTCACGGGGCCAGAGCAGCTCCCTATTTCACTTGTGGGGGTGGATCATCCTCCTAGTCCTGCTCTTTTCCCACTTTTTTTTACTGTATTTTATCTAGTCTTGGGGAGGAACACCCCAAGGTCACCCCAAACATGTCCCTTTCCCTTCTCAGCTGCCAAGGGACGTTCCCCTTTCGTCCCCGGCCAAGGGCAGTGACTCACGTTGAGGTAGCGACCCAGGTTCCCTTCCAGCTTGGCATCGATGATATAACAGGATTCCTCTCCGTCGTAGAACTGGCGGGTGGTTCTGCGGACGGGCGCGCTCTCGCCTTTGTCGGCCGCTGCCATGTTGGTCGACTTGATGGCGATGCCGTGAGTTGATTTCAGGGCAAAACCTCGGGTGGATTTCACCGCCACCTGCCTCTTCACAGGACCTGCCACAAGAGGAGAACCCTGCCGTGTTCTCTCTCCATTTTCCAGAAAAGGAACCCCGCAGTAGTGCTGCTGGCCCAAGACGCTCTCTTCTTTCACAGGGAGGGTAATAAACCCCTTAGGGATGCAGCTCAGATCTAAAATCCCACCCCGGGAGGGCTCCTGGGAATGGATTTCACCGCCACCTGCCTCTTCACAGGACCTGCCACAAGAGGAGAACCCTGCCGTGTTCTCTCTCCATTTTCCAGAAAAGGAACCCCGCAGTAGTGCTGCTGGCCCAAGACGCTCTCTTCTTTCACAGGGAGGGTAATAAACCCCTTAGGGATGCAGCTCAGATCTAAAATCCCACCCCGGGAGGGCTCCTGGGAATCCCCCAGCTCTCCGCTCGACCCAGTGGAGCCTGGAAACCCACCATACTGCGCTTCACGGCCGCTTTTTCTTAAGATACCCACAAATGTCTAGTACTTGAGGACGGGGGTTTGCAGATACGGCTCAAACGACACACGGGGAAGCTTCAGAACTCGGTCATTAGACAAAGCTCAGAGGTGCTTGGAGCAGGACACGCCGTGCTCACAGCTGCTACGTCCCCAGGAGCCCTTCCTGGTGGTTTCTGGCCAAAATGTCTTGCTGTACCTCAGTACTTTCCGCACTCAGCCCTTGTTCCTCCCCCAGCAGCTATCCTCACCTGACCCAGACGAGGGATTTTTCTTGTCGTCCCCTTCCTCCTCCTCGGAGCCCGAGGAAATGGTCTGGATGTCATCGCTGTCGTTGGTGGTGCCCTGGGCCTGCCCCGCCGCCGTCTGCCCGTTCTCCCCCTCGCTGTCTGTGCTGCTCGACAGGGTCAGCACGTCCTGCAGAAAGGCATTAACAGCTCTTGGGTGCTCCTCGGGTCAGGGGAAAGCATCGTTTCATCGCTTCCCAAGAGATGTTCAGGGCTCCCTTTTTCCCCCCAGTGTATTTTGCTCTTTTCTAGCAGAGGAGCTCTGTGTGCTAGGACGCCCGTTTGAAGTGGATCACGCACCGAGTATGCGAACCGAGGTGCTACCTCCCAGTCTAACACATGGCACGAACACCATGCTGTCCTCTTCTTTTTTGGGGAGGGGGGGGGTAGGAGGTGCTTTCAGAGCCATGAAAGACCCCCGCTGTCTGAAGGAAATCGACTGCCCCCCAGGAAATCCCAACTACGAACCAGAAGCCCTGCGCTGGTGCTCAACTGGGACTGAAAGTGGCACAGAAACAACCCGAAGTAAGGTTCAAGGTCTTCATCAAACCAATGTGGAGTTGAGGCATAGCCAGGCTCACCCCTTCCAGCCCACGTCTGAAGCCTGAAGGATCACCGCTCACATCCGTGGCGGGCTGCGTGGCAAGAGAATGCCGTCTGCTCTGCAGCAGGGCGGTCTTGCTCGTCGGCCTCCGGATCCCTTCCAGTTTGGGAGGGCTCGGGTTGTAGCCATACATCCTTCCCAAGTCGCTTAACCTGGCGGGGGAGCGAGGACAAGAGCGGGTCACGCTTGCATCACCGGGGAGATTGTCCGCAGGCCAGGCAGGGACGGAGCAGTGGAGGAAAGCTGAGAGCTGGACAAGACTGCCATCTCCAAGGGTTTAACTTCCAGTGCACACTGGGGCACAGCCCAAACCCTCCCAACCTCGCGGTGCACTCTGGCAGCGACATTAATAGAGTTCAGGGGCAGCCCTCGAGTTGCAGCAATTCATTCTGAGCGATATTTGGAAATAAAAAGCAGGAAAATATAATTTAAGGAACCTTACCCAGGAATTTTGGTTGGATCTTCAGGTTCCTGCAGAGGGAAGAAGTACAGAAGATTAAAAGCTCTCCCTTTTGGAGCACTCTTCAGCCCTTCTGTGGAAATGCTCCCCAAATACCAGCCCAGGTGCGAGAAGCCGGCCACCCCCCTCAGCGCCGGGGGTGCTCCGGAAGGGCTGTGTGATGAGCACAGCTCTCCCACCCTCCGCATCCCACGCAGTTGGGTCTCTGAGTCCCCTCTCCAGAGCAGGGGGTGGACGGAGACCACCTCTCCACCGCCCGGAGTCCCCAGCCCTGTCTGAACCCTCCCCACACCACCGCGGGTACCCGGGCTGGCGGTGGCTCCCTCTCTCAGGGCTGCACAGGCACGTCGCGCCCAGGGCAGGAGGGATGTTAAGCTCAGCTCATGCTGAGCAACTTCTTTGTAGGCTCCTGTGCCACAACTTCCCCCTGGAAGGGGGAAAGGCACCTCCCTACCCCACCACAGTGGGCAAAGGCCAAGGAAGCGGGGCAAGGGGACACCAAACAGCACCACAGTCGTCTTGTAGGGGGTAGAGAAGCCATCTGAGCAAGAGCACATCTCTGTGTCTCTATTTCCTCATCTGTGCCCCCCGAGGCAGGGGCCAACACTCATCTCCCAGTCCCACAGCCCTCCCTTACATCTTTCTTTGATGCCTTTGACTCTCCGTCCAGGTCGCCCGGGGCAGAAGCACAGGCTTTCTCTCTTTCACCAGGAGGCTCTGTTTTGTTGGCCTTGGCTTCGCCACCTTCGCTCATCTTGAAGGAGGAGGTGCTGTCATTGTCCTGGAAGCCGTCAGACATGCTGTTGGAGCTCAGCCACGAGGCCACTTTGTTCTTCGAGGTCTCCTCCGACACCGGCAGCTTGCAGGAGGCAGCCACCGCCGTCTCATCGTGGCTGATTTGCCGGGTGAGCCCTGAGTCCTTGGAGGCCGTCTCTGACAGCCCGTTCTCCTTCTGGCCCCGGGTCTGCCGTCGCGTGGCATAGCTGCGCCATACCGAGCTGGTGCTGAAGTCCTCGTCCTTGCAGAAGTTGTCGTCAGAGCTGTCCTCGTTGGACTCCTCCTGCTCCTCAGTGCCTGTGTTTTCCTCCTCTTCATCCTTGAGGTCCACCCCGCTGCTGTCAGAAGAGCATTTTGCGTCACTCTCGTAGCCCTCCTTGAAGTTCTCCACGCTCTCGATGTGATCCAGGTTTGCAAAATATTCGTCACCCATCTCTAACCCCTCTTTGTCGGCAAAGTCATCCGTGAGGATTTTCCCTGGGGATGGGAAATAGAAAACTAAGTGTGAGTTTTCCAGGGATGGCATTCCTACCCCATAAATTTTATCCTCCCCAAAGGCTCACTGAGTAGCAAACAGGCCTGACAACACCTTAGTCCAAAGCTGGGCCGGGAAAGGACAGCGTATTACCCTGATACTCGAGATAATGAAAATCTGAAGCACGTGGCTGATCTAAAGTGGGCCCTCGCCAACATCCAGGCTTCCAACACGGAAATCTCTCAAACAGCAATTCAATTCAAAGAGGGCGACTGGCTTTTCCCCCGAAGGGCTGGAGGTGACGGTGTAGCACAGAGGCAATGTTAAGGGCAAGAAATCAGAGCAGGAGAACTCAGGCAATGCCCAGGGTTAGTTTTGTTTCAGAGTTAACGCAACCATGCTGCGCAACTTCTGCATTTTATCGGTTTGTGCCAATGTCCTAGCAACTGGTTTGATGCAAACAGGAAACAGGTCTGTGCTGATTCACCCTCAGTGCGCAGGAACAGCTCTGGGGATCGGAGCACTTCTCTTGACGCTGGCACTGCAGCCACAGCTGGTTTCTGCAGCATCTTGCTTCAGAGTTGAGCAAGGGAGGGGCATCAATCAGGAAATCAAAGTGCTGCAAGTTCATCATCTAAGTTTTCGCCTTCCTGTCCCCTTAACGAGGGCAGGAAGAGCTTCACACCCCTTCTGCTGGGTTTGGCATTTTGTGATAAACGAAACCTGGATCTCGGGCCTGACACAAGCTTGACACAACCAGATCTTTTCCAATACTCGTTCCCCACCTCCTTACCCAAACCAAAGCAGATTCCTATCTGAATACATGTGACCACCATCATGAGCTCTGGCTCAACAAAGGCTTTTCGTTCACAGCACCTGTTTCAAAACCAAGAGGCTTCTACCTGCTTGTTTAGCAGGGTGAGATCCTACCTGCGTAGATGCAGACAAAAGAGCCTTTAGCAATATCATCAAGGCAGCGAATGCCCCAGCCTTTGTTCTGCGTCTTGAATAACTGCAGTCGGACTTGGAGCCCGTGTTGCACCAAGCGATTGGTGCACATGTTAATGTTGCACTTGCACCTCTTGTTACACTCGTAAACTCTGAAAGAAAGGAGAACAGTGCCATCTTCCTTGCTAAATCAATATCCCAAGACTTGGTGTTGTACCAGCAATGATGCAGAGGGACTTGCAGCAGCAACTTAAAGCTCGGCAGAGTAGCGAGAGTGTAGTTGCCAGGTACTACGGTAATGCACAGAGATCCCGGGCCACACATCAGCAGAATAATCAAGAACAGAGGCAGGTTTTCAGCACCTGCACTTAGCTCCGGGAAATACTGCCTCTCTGATAGCATCGGAGGCCAAGTTTCTGGGGCTGGTATTTGTGAGGGAAGGAGAAGACGCAGCTCTACTTACCCTGTCGGGAGGCATTCTTCCAGCCTTTTGTGCTGGTATCCTGAGTTGGGGTTGATCTGCCCACCCGGGGTGCAGCCCGTCGCTTGGACCGTCAGCTGGTGACAGGCACATTTCGATCTAGAGAGACACACAGAAAAACCCACCCATGCCTCAGAAGTTATGTTTAACAGACTGGTTTTGCAGAAAGGAAAAGAAATCCCATCTTTTTTGCATGCGTATACGCAGAGACGGGCACACAGGGCTTGACTTGGAGTCAACTCTGCAACCATCCAGAGCTGCATGGGCTTAAAGTCCCGAGCAGGTCCACCTTGGGCTGTTATCAGGGCAGGCAACAGAGTCCAGGCGCTGTCCCCCACCCTCCAGGCCCAGCGACACACGAGGAGTCACCTACTTGTCTCTGCAGCCGTCTTTGCAGTCGCAGCCCACGAGGAATTCCCAGCTGGTGTTGATGTAAACCCCTTTGCCGGGGATGCGTTCTTTGCTGTAGGCCACCTGCGGAGGCGGGGTGTTATCGATCTCATTGACACAGGACAGCGGCACGTCCTCCTTGCCCTTGGTAATGTCTGCGATGTAGTAGTAGGGTTTGTAGGGCTGGAACTTGCGATCCACCAGCACGTACGGGTCCAGGCAGAACATCTCCAGGAAAAGAAAGTCGCAGTCTGTCTCGAAAAGGTAGCGCTCGATCTCCTGCATGGTGCGCAGGCACAGCCCGCACGGCGTCTTGTAGAGGACGTGGAAGCCCATCTTGCGGTTAACCCGCCGGCGGGCCGTCATCCGTCGGAAGTCGTAGAGCAGCGGGATGAGCAGGGGGTTCTTGCTGCGGTACTGATCGCTGCGGATGGGACGGACGCGGGACAGGCAGGTGTAGCTGCAGACGTGCGGCAGGTAGAAGAGTTTCTCCAGCGGGGCTCGGTAAGAGGGCTCGTTGGGCACGCGGTCCATCATGCCGTGGAAGGCCTGGGCTGTGCCACTGCCTGCCTGGCCACTGCAGAGCCTGTTACAGGTAAAGGGAAACACTGAGCAACTGCGGCTTAAGGAAAACTTCTGTAAACTGCAAAGGGATTTTAGGCACTTAATTTCCATCAAAGCAGCTGCTAGTTACAGGCTGGGACACCCTGTCCCACTCAAGTCCAGCGAGACCCAAAGCCCGGCATCACTGGGGAGCAAGGCTGGGCAGGCCCCAAAGGGAGCAGAAAACACACAAAAACACCCCTCAAATCAGAACTAGGGAAGCGAAAACAAGCACGAGTGGGTTGTGGTCTCAAAACCTGGATCAACGGCTTCTGTGCTGTGGATTGATTGCCACAAAGCCACCAGTGTGGAAAAGCCACCTGCAGATTTACATCAACAGCAGCTTCCCCCTGACCCAAGTAGCTCGTAGAAATGGGAGTTGTCTAAAAATAAGCAGAGTCAGAGGCTTTGGCTAGGGCCCCACTGGGGTAAATGCTGGTCAGAACTGGTAAGAGACCCTCCAAGCTCAAGCCAACAACGAAACGTAACGACCAGTTGTCTGGAAGGGAAGATAAATGCTCAGGACCGGAGAAGCTGGCAAACAAAGGTGTCAATCCACAACAAAATAAACCTGCACCAAACAAGCCCCAAATCGCTACCAGCATCCCAAACTCTCACAAGGATGCAGGGATATCGCTGCATTTGTCCTAAGTGCGAACAAGCTCAGCTTACCGATGCTGCTGGGCCGCACCGGTCCTTCCCGCCGGAGATGTATCACTTAGGACGGGCGAAGAAGGTGACGACTGCCCCGAGCCCACGGAGCCAGGACGGAAGGAAGTGCTTTTCTTGGCCACTTGCTTTCTCGACTGGGCCAGCTGACTGTCGGAGCATCTGCACGAGGGAAGAAGGGAGGCGATTTGCAAGATGGACGCACTCATACAACCGGTAGGGTTTAGACAGACAGGGGCAATCAAATAACACTCCCCCATGGAGGCCAGCAACAGTGCCCCATCCGAGAGAAACCGAGCAGATTTTTTCCTAACAAGTGTGAAAATCAGCCCGTTCCTATTTGTGCTACAGCGGTCCCGCAACAACCCCGACCAAATGCCAGAACTCAGCTACATTTAGAAGCGACTTCTGACATACTGCTATTTATTTGGAAGTGAGGCATGAGGGTGAGAGGGAGCATAATGAGGATGTCCAAGGCCTTCACTTCAGGAAGGTGGACAGATCAGTACAGGAAGAAACCCCTGCAATAGCAGAAACGAGCTTAGAGAGACTCAATCAGTGCAACAGTACGGAGCGGTGGGAGGAATAAGAAGTACAGAGGACTCTTTTGTCTGCACCAAGTAACAAGATAAGGTTGTGCAAGGGAATGTAAAAACATCACTGACGAAAGGGCTACGAGGGGCTCCCAAACACCTCTGCAGCCCGACGCACAACATCGGGAAGGTGGGAGGCACTTGGAAGACACTCTGAGAAAACAGCCGCCAAGATGTGCAATCCATCTGTACCAATTAAACAGGAAAACACCCCAAAGCAGCCACTGGTTTTCCCACAAGTGGAAGAACATAGTTTATGTTATCAGGGTAGAAAGGGAGGAGACACTGAGAGCAGGAGGGAGCGACCGTTTCTGCAAACATCTGCCTTAAAAGCAAGGTGTTAACACAGATTTCAGAATTCAAGAGTAAGAGAAAAAAAGCTTCCGTCAATGGGCTTTAAACAGCCAGAAATGGCTGACAGCAGCTCCCTGGCACCGTAGAAGAACTTGAAAGTGAGACTAGAGAGGGAAGAGAACCAGGCCTTCCTCAGAGTAAACAAAACATCAGAGTGAAGAAACCATTCTCCCAGTTTTAGTTTTAATAATCTAAAACCAATGTGTTTTTAACCCAAAAGGGTCCCTTGGGACAGCAGGGACATGGATATAGTATGCTGCCTTCAGTCAACGTTTAAAACCAGTTGTCTTTAAGCAGTTCGCTATTTAAAGGTAGGGCAGGGAAACGTCTATAGCGTCTGCTTGTATTAGATCTGAAAACGAGATCCTAAAGTCAAAGCCTCTGTGGGGAGACAGAAAAGCCAAAAAACCCCCCCAAAACCCCCAAACGTTTCTTGTGACCACTGTTAAATGGAAAAGGAGAGATTCGGCAGCAAATGAGACAGCAGGCTGGCCGATCGCCGCAGTCCAACTTTATCATCTTCGTGCTGCGTCACTGCACATCCTTCCTACGCCATCGACAGCTCAGGGGGCCCTGGTCTGAGGGCAACAGCCCAGCTCTTCCTCTGTTCGCTGGTGGGGCCCTAGACTGACGGTGGAGGAGCCAGCGTTGCATTTCTCATGCTGGAGCAGACCTCCCTCAGCATCGGCCTCTCTTCTTGGTTATGTTAAGAGACGAGGAGCACGGCTATTATGGCTTTGATTCTAAAGTCCTGGTCAGAATGGCACAGGAGGAGCATTTCCAAATTAGCCTCCACATCCAGGGGCAGAATGGGCCATATTGCACTGGTACTTGGAGAGGAAGCCCCTCCTGAGACGGGAGGCTGGGGGCAGGTGGGGTTTCTCAGATGCTGCTACACCTAGAGAGCATCCGATGAGCAACAATTCACTTGCTGCACAGGTTCCTTACAGCTGGGACATCTCCTTTCTCCCTTTTGCCTATGCAGCAAGGCACAGTCACAGCAGAAGACATGCTGGCAGGGGGCCAGGCATCCATAAATTCTGATGGGAAATCCACAGTGGTGACAAAAATGAATCGGGACAGCATCTCTCTCCCCTAGAAAGTTATTAAAGTTCCAGAGCACATGCTAGGGTACCCTGGTGTTCTCCAACAGGCTCCCTTTGTCACAAGGCCGAGTTCCTCCTTCATCCAGGCCTCCTTCGAGACTAGCCTGCACCTCCGAGAACATCCCGCTTGGGCCCCAGGCAGCAGGAGGCACGTGTGCGACTTGGCCGTGGCTTAGCTTTATCAGGTTTGGTCCATGACCACCGAGACCAACCACTGATCCCGAGTTCTCAGTGCCTCGTAAGTCATTGAGGTCTGCGAGCAGGTCAGTCCAAGTGGAGGAATACAAGGCAGTCGGGGGCCAGTGCCTGGATCGTGACACGAGGGAGCAATTCAGATTTTCAGAAGAGAAGGAGCAAACGTTCTAACTTGGAAATACATCAAGTGCAAAGCTTTAGCTCTGAGTAAGAACATGGCATTTGGCTCAGGGGGTGCTGGGCTGTCAGCTCTCCCGCCCCCAATTACTCATCCAGCAGCCTTTATCTAGAGTTTCCCCCAGAAGCATGACTAAAACCAATTTGTGTAACCAGGAAACAAGCCTAGTCATGGAGGAAACCTGCACCTGAGGATTCCTCTACACGGAAAGGGTGGTGCCTGAAAGAGCTGAGCACTGGAGACGGAACGCAAAGGAGGTAGTGGTGGAAGCAGAGAACTGACTCGAGTACTTACTCCATCTCAGCAGCCTGCGGAGAAGCGGACCGTGCAGCCAGCGAGGCTGCCTGCATTTGCTCTAAAGGTTTGTACTGGGTACCGGCTCCCGTTAAATCTTGCGTATATTGTACTACAGGCCCTTTGCTCCTGACAGCACCTAGTGGGGAAGGGAGAAAAAGCAAAGAATCAACAGGAAAAGTCTCTACCATCAACCAAAGTTTGTTGCACTAGCCACAAAATACTGATTTAGTCCCCGACGGCAACCAAAAGAGAGGCATTTGCAATTAACACTGGGTCACTGGCTGAGCTCCGAGTCACAGCCAGTCACCCCAAACAGATTCTGGCCACTTCACACAACTGCAGTCTGGTTTTGTGACATCTTTATGCCAGAAGAAAAAGCCCACTGTAAACCTTACATCTCCAGGAGTTCTGCTGAAAAAAAAAAAAAACAAAACACCAAAACCAACCAAAACCCAAACCAACCCATCCACCCCCGCCAACCCACAATGCGTTCATTCAAATTCCAGGATACAAATTCAAGAAAAAGATACTACATACCAACATTGGGACGAGTCCTTGCTTGTCCACTTTGCTTCTTTTCTTGGGTGGAGGCTGTGGAAGTTTTCATGCTGAACATGGGCTCGAGGCGTGTGGAACCCCGGTAAATCCACTCACAACGTTTGTCATCCTGCAGCAAGGAGAAGACAATACTCACAGCACCTACAGGTACAATACAGGCCTGGGAAAGAGCAGTGTGCTTTTACAGTGAGCAGAATCGAATGGAAAGGAGGCAAACCATTGACCTAAAGGCTCTTGAAAGACCATGCAGCCAAGAGAGAACACAGGCAGCAACTCATCATATCCGGGGGAACACTGAATACAAACCAAATCTACAAAGAGGCCCAATACCAAGACCCCAAACCTCAAACGCAGTTCTGTTCTTAGCCCAACAACCGATTAATGAGGCACTGCTGGAGAAACCAGACTCCTTCAGGAGACAAGCTAACTCCTCAGCACAAACGGGATCTGCTCCAGGACAGGGAGGTTAAATTTGCAAGCGCACAACGTCTTCCCCAGCCCCAGTGGCTATGCAGTTATCTAGACAGGAAAGGAGCCAAGGGGGCACAGATGGTGTATCTGCTCCCTTTCTGCAATTTGTAGAATTGGAGCAAGCAGAATATCGCAGCTTCCGCTCAGTTTCTCTCCCGCTTCGCAAACCAGCACTTGTATTTGGACAGAAGACACGGCTAGGTGCTTACACCAAGAAAGGGAGGAGGACAGAATACCTGCAGATGATGGATTTTGTTTCTTATTCATCTACCACTTTAAAGTTCCACAGGCAAAACGCTTTAAAAGGCTTTTGAAGCTTTTGTCGTGCAAACGGAACAGTCACCTTCACGTCAATGCACAGTAGAAATCTGCGGTCTACCTACTAAGCAAAATACCTGCTTGCTCCAGGACCCTGTCTGACATTAGTGAGGAAACTGGACTTGATCAGGCCAACAGAGTCAGCCCCCCCAAACTCAAATTGAAGCCCACCTTCCCCCTCTAATGGGAGAAGGGAAATTGCCTTACCAGGAAAAGGATTTTGACCAGACTGCCATCCACTTCTTCCACTCTGGATTTCCACCAGGTCCCTTCCCACTCCGTTTTGATCAGTTGGCCATTCTTCAGCAGCACCATGGGACGGTTGGGGTAGGCTGTGATGTACTCCTCAATGAAATCGCGGCAGGAAACATCCTCTATGTCTTCCCAGGTCTTTTTCACTGTTCAGAAAGGGACGGATGGGAGAAAGGGAAGAGGAGGAAAGACTCTTACAAAGAGAACCTTTAACTCTTTCTTAAAGAGATCCCAGGTGGATTTTTCTGTAAGAACACTTAAGCAGCAATCCCGAGTGGTTGGATTTTTGGCAGCAGGGCATTCAGCCATGTTAACGCACCCAGAGTGCAAGGAGTGACAGCACACTCACTCTGCCGGTAATAAACCACTATTTCCTCCAGCTTCATATGCAAAGCAAATGCCTACACACACAGCACCAGAGGGGACATGAAGTCTGTCCCTTCTCTTTCGAGCCCACGCTCTTTCATATACCCAAAGGCTCTTCGTACAGTTTCAGTGTTAGGACACAAGAGGGGCAGGGATCACTCACGTGGCCTGCAGATTGGGTACAGCTCCCACTCCTTGACATAGGAAGCATAGCCATCATCAAAGAAGATCAAGAACCTGGAGAACAACAGCGTTGGAAGTTGGAATTGGAAATGCAGTTGAATAAAATGCAGTTCCACATCACATAATGGAAGTGGAGCACCTCTCCCGGTTTCTCCTGCCAGTCCCAAAGGCCCTCAAATCAGATATGGTGGATGAGGACAGAACAAAGTGATCGCTTCTGCCAGGAGATCGTGAGCTTTGCAGCACTGCCACTTTCTTTCACAACAGCTCTCCCCTAGCCCCGAGCCATCCCTGTGCTCCCAAAGACAAAAGAGAGGCTGCCCAAAGGCCCTCCAACAGCCCAGCCCAGCCAGGCCCTCTTCCCTCAGCTCTGGATTCCCTCCGTGCCTCAGCCACAGGAGGTAAAGGAAGAGAAAAGACAGTTTAATTGCTCCTAATCTCTGCAAGAAAAGGTATTTTTGGAGCCTCTGGGACAAAGCAGCAGCAGAGGCTGTGCACTGTGACTCGAACAGCGCCACAGGGAGGGAGCTGGGGACACCTCTAGGGCTCCAGCTGCAGACAGGAGACAGCAGGAGAGGGTCCCCAGTGCCTGCGGGGGACCTGGAGCTCGGAGGGGGATACCCGCAAGGCTGGATATGGCACCCGCTTAGCGCTGTGTGCCTCTGAATCATAACTTCAGGATATGGAGCTGTATAAATGTTGCATGACGAGAGATCAGCATTACAGCCAGCCTAGGCAAGAGGACTAAATTTGCAATACGAGTAATAAATGCAGTCCATTTTCAGTTATTAAACACGTATCAGATAGAGCTTGACACAATTAGGCATTTACGGCAGATCCACACTTGAAACAAAGAGGGTGATTATATCCTTTATGAATCTTCTCAGAAAGACCACAAGCCTAAACCACAACATCAAAGAAGTCCTGCCCCTTATTTATACACGACTGAAAAGGCTGCTTTAGACCTGCTGTTTCTTCTCCTTAAGTGCTCTGGCAACACTGCTGGCACTAAATGCTTCTAGGGCTCATATTCCCTAATGCTTTGTTTTATGCCTTGAGCAGTGCACTTATATTTGTGTGATAATTTGAATGAATTACCAGATATAATTTCTGACTCAGGGACATGAGTAATAGAATGGAAGCTCCACCCAGAGCTTTCAGAGATAAGATGAAGAAACAACATTCAGAGCTACGTCCCCAGAAAGGGCAGAAAAGAACGTATCTCCCACAACAGCAAATATACAAATATACCTGTTTTTTTTTCTCTCGTCTTTTTTTCCTAAAACCAAACCAAACCAAAAAAGGGTGGGGGTGTGTGTGTGACTGTGGAGGAGGATTAATACCTGTCTTTATTCTTTACGTTCGGGGTTTCAGCCACAATGCCAGCGTACAGCCAAACCTGATTCCCATCTTTGTATTTTGCCACAACCCTGCTGCCAACGTAGTGTTTCTCAGGCGAGGGGTGATAGTCATAAGCGATGTGATTGCCAGAAAGCAAACTCTTCCCTTTATTATCAAATTTCACTTTGTACTTCTTTCCAGCACCTGAAAAACATTTCAACAGGGCAAGATAAATAAAAGCCAAGTGATTTCATACAAGAAGTCCAATACCCTACACCTTTCTAATCCAAGTTCAGAACTTACTTGAAACCTTTCAGAAATTCATTTGGAAGGTAAAATATTCTAGTGGAAACGTGCTGCTTTCTCAACTCTTTCCAAGCGGCACTAGGTGTTCTGACACGGGAGGGGACCTGCTCCAAGCCTGATCGACGTTACCCACCCAGAGCTTACCGAAAGCCACAAGCACCATGTCACAGCATCAAGCACGGGACGTACCGACTGTCTGGATTGCAATCAGAGTTCCTTTGTGCCATGTTTTGGTTCTCTTCTTGCCCAGGATCCTCATGCCGACGTTCAGATCACCATCATTGCTGAGATCACTCCCAACTGCTGCAGGGCCAACGGGCTGGGCAGTGCCAGGAGTTTCCTGAGGGGCTGGTGCATCTACCCATGGAACAACAGCAGAAAGTAAGTTAGAAATCACCCAAAGACTCCCTCTTTTATGTACAGAATTGGAAGAACATCTGTTGGACCTGAGACAGGAGGCGTTCTTGCTTTTCTTTACCTCAGACAGCCTAAGTGCCTCGGTTTTACTGGATGGCGTAATTAGCAAGTGAGGTTTAAACATCATTAAAAAGCTTTCATGTTATGGAAACTGCACCACTTGTGTTTGCTTTCGGAAAGGTCTTAAAGAAAAATAGGAATTTGGAATCAATATATCCTAATGGGTCTTTCCAGCAGGGAAACAGAATAGTTATTTTCTTTTTCAGTAAGAAAACCAACAGGCATACGATGCAGAGAGGTCCAGGGTATGGGCACACACGGGTGCCAGCCCCTCCTCTCACACACTGACCTTTTTGTGCATCCTGGGCATTCGTTTTCTTGTTCACAGCATCCATAAATTTCTGAACATCCTGGGCAGACTTTCTCATTGCAGCCATGGCTTCCCGCATCTGAAGGGAAGGAAAGAGAAAGAAAACATGAAGAACCTTTTCTTTTTTGCACCAAATACAATGCTGTCCTAAGTGTTCCAGCAAAACCTCACTTCAGAAGTACGCTATAGTCAGGTCTTTTCCAACTCACCAGAGTCTGATTCTTTGCGATTCTGGGACTACCATCGCCTGTGTTTAAAGAGAAAAAAGTGGTTTAAAACATCTTGGGGTGGAAAAAACCCCATCCTAGTTAAGTCACCGAAAGAAGAGGGAACAGAAAGAAGCATCCATTCAAAAGCCTTCTCTGTCCCGGTCAAGAAATCCACTCAAGCAAGGCTTTTACTAAACCACCCTTTCTAGACGCACAACAGCCTGCACAGGCAGCTTCCCTGCAGGGACAGCATTTGATGGGGACAACAGTCAGGCAGGTGGGAAAAGGGAGAAGTCCCACTTTGGGACTCCAGGAACCACGGAATAGTTACGGGCCCTGGCAGACCGTGCAAGCGGTGATGTTCCTCATGAGCTAACGGCATTTCCTACCTGATCCTCTCCGGCTTACGGACCAGCGTGCCTTATGGCTAACTTTATGATATCCTTATTCTGATCCCTCTCATTCCCATGCTCCCGCAGGAGATGCTCAGATCTCCATCCCTCCCCTCGGTACCATGTGGCGCAATGAGATACTGAACTGTGCTTCCAGCCCGAATCGATACTCATGACATCATCGTCGTCCTCATCTGGGATCTCAATCACTTCCGTGGCCTTGGCAGCCAAGTCCTCATCCTCAGAACTGCTCTCACGGTACTGGAGGCCCAGCTTGGAGTACAGATCCTTCACCAATATCTCACATTTATCAATGGCTCTGGGGAAAAAAAAGACAAGAAGAGCCCAGCTGTACATCCCACAGTACTGCAGAAACAAATAGGAACTGACCACTGGGGAGCTGCTAATTAAATACAACCATGATGAGGTGAGGGAAGAGTATTCACAGGAAGGATTTAAAGCCACAGGGGAATAATTTTAATTATCCCTCAATAACCACACACAAACGAACCGACGCGGAATCACAGCGTCAGTCTACACCGAAGGGAAATGGGCAGCACTCATCAAGTGACCTCCCTCTCCTCTGCAGCCCAACTCTGACACGTGGCTGCAATTCCAAGCGTGCTTACCTTGAAGCGTCGTCAAAGAGCCGGTCAACGCGAGCCACTTCTTCTTCCTTCTGTTTCACGCACTTCTCCAGCTCCTCCAGCTGCTGCTTCCTCTGTTTCACGCACTCAAACTTCTCCAGCTCTTTGTCGATGATATCCTGGAGCTCCTCCATGGAGATTCCCAGCTCCTCCATCACTTCTTGCTGCAGCTCTTTGATCTCCTGGGAATCCATGTCTGCTGCACCTGACACCACAAAGAGGTGAGAAAAGGCCAGTATAGCATGTCCTCTGAGACATGGCGCTCGCAAGACCATAAGCGCCTTTTTTGAAAGCTAGTCAGGAAGAAAATGTTATAGATGTTGTTATGATAACATCACAAGGAGCCAAAAATAACTAGAGTGCAAGCAAACTGTGGAGCCAGAGGACTCCAGGACAACCAAGGATTCCTGACGTCTCCTCCGATCTCTGCACAGACTCTTCAAACCCACTGAGCACCAGAGCCTGACGCTTCGCCACCTCATCACCCTCTCCTCTGCAAAACCTGCGGAGCCGTTCCCAACTCTCTGCCTTGCCTGGGAGGAGAACCACGCACGTGCCTCTCCCAATCTGTCCCACAGCTTCACCTTCACGCAGTAGCCCAGAAGAGCTCCTGTCTTCCCCTGCCTGGCCTGTTTAAGGAACATTATAACATCCAGCCCCCAGGATGGCCCCAGCAGTTTCCTCTGTCCAGGCCTGTGGCCCTCGCATTCCCCTTTGAGCTCGGCCTGGCATTAATGCATCCAGTCTCCGTCACTTTGAAGTCTTTCCCTGCTCAGCAGCACTCACAGATGCCTCCCTCCTTCCCACAGGGCTCCCCGCTCTCACCTCTCCCTTCAGCATCCCTGTCTGTATCTATGCACATCCTCATCTCCAGCGCTCCCCTCACCTCCTGCTCCTGCCAGCCCTGGGCCCACTCCCCCCTCCT
>NW_009615037.1:0-1398 GCF_000690535.1 Cariama cristata
CAGCAGCTGGTGGAGCAGGGGCGGCGTCCGTCGTGGGGCACTGCGAGGCAAGAGCGAGCGAGACGAGGCGCGGAGGAAGGCCGGGAGGCTGAAGCGAGGAAAGAGAAAGGCGCTCCGGGCAAAGGGACCCCCCGTCACTGGGGCTGTGGTCACAGAAGGTGTCGCCAGCAGCTTTGATGCCCTGGCCGGCTTTGCGCTAGGCGACTTCCCTGTAACCACCGGGGTTTGGGTCTTTGCTTTTCTTGGCCTTTTCCCGTGTTGCCCCATGGTTTGGCTGCCCGGAGAGAGTGGCACCCCTGTAAGAAGGGTGGGAGCTGCTGCCACTGGGGGGGAGCGCTGCAGCCAGGGCGGCCGGCCCATAACTCGGGCCCAGGTCGGCGCCTTGAGCTCCGTGGGGCTTGTTGGGAGTGCGTGCTGAGCCGAGGGGGACCGCCCTGTAAGTAGGGCTGCGTGCGTCCCCTGCGCTCAGCAGGAGGTGCTGGGAGGGACACCCTGTAAGCAGGCGGGTATCTCTGGCCCTGGCCTGTCAGAGCGGGGGGACTGAGATGTGTGGGGCTGGGCGTGCCCTGCCCTAGGCCTCTTTCTCTCTGCTCTCAGCCCCAGGAGCAGCTTGGGAGAAAGAGAACCACGGGGGAAGGCGGGCGGCTGGCGGGAGGCTGGGGGGAAGGGGCCCACTAGGAGCAGCTTGGGAGAAAGAGAACCACGGGGGAAGGCGGGAGGCTGGCGGGAGGCTGGGGGGAAGGGGCCCCCTCCGGGCATTGGGTTGTACCCGCAAGCGGGGCCCAGCTCCTGCCCAGGCAGCCCTGGCACAGAGGATCCTTGAGCTGGGCCCCTGCCCCAGAAGCAGGGCTGGGGCCTCTGTTCCTTTGCCTCCCTCCGGGCCACTGGGCACCATGGTGGTGAGAAAGGTGGGTCTAAGGTGGCTGAGCCTGGGGGCGTAGAGGTTAGGAGGGGGGAAGGATGGCTGGGGGTCGGAGAGCGCTGTGGGGACCTCCCTCCGGTGGCTGGTATCCCTCTCTCCTCCAGGCAGAGGAGCTGGTGCTTGACTGTGCCCTCCTTCCTTGGCAGCAGCTGCTGGAGAAGAAACGCGAGGCGTTGTGTGGAACTGCGAGGCAAGAGCGAGCGAGAGGAGGAGCAGCACTGGGCTGAGGAGGGGGAAACAGAAGGGTGCTCTGGGCAAAGGGACCTCCCTGTCACTTGGGCAAAGGGACTTCCCTGTCACTGGGGCTGTGGTCGCACAAGAGCATTGCCAGCACCTTTGATGCCCTGGCTGGCTTTGCACTAGGCGACCTCCCTGTAACCAGGGCTCGGGTCTTTGGCCTTTTGCTGTGTTGCCCCGTGATTTGGCTGCCCGGAGAGAGTGGCAACCCTGTAAGGAGGGTGGGGGCGCCCATCTCC
>NW_009615037.1:1784-2405 GCF_000690535.1 Cariama cristata
CCCTGGCTGACTTTGCGCTAGGCGACCTCCCTGTAACCAGGTCTCGTGTCTTTGGCCTTTTGCCGTGTTGCCCCGTGATTTGGCTGCCCGGAGAGAGTGGCAACCCTGTAAGGAGGGTGAGAGCCGCCGTCTCCGCACCCGAAGCGGAAATGGAGCTCGCTGGACCCCAAGCCCACCCTGTAAGCAGAGGAGGGCCGTTTTCCTGCCCCTGGCGGCTTTCCGCCAACCGGTGGCCTGTCCAGCATGACCCCCTGTACTCGGGATGCGGCACGGCATTTGAAGCCCCTTGGCCAACCGTGAAGCCCCTCGGCATGTCGAGGCCCCTCTGGCCTCCATGCAGCCCTGAGGGGCAGGTCTGTGGCTCTCCTCTCCTGCTCGGGGGTAGGGACGGCTCCCCAGACACTGGCTGCGCAGAGCTCTCTCTCTCTTCTGGGACGTTACATTTGTCCCTGGCTGTGTCTGTGTCTGTGTCCGTGTCCGTGTCCGTGTGATTGAGCGAGCAAATGAGCTATTTGTTTAGGCCTCTGTTAATATTGCTGCAGCGTACTTAGCCTAACCTTCCCAGGAGGGAGACGGGCTCTGTGCAGCAACGGGGGGTCCCCTCTTAGCCCGCGCGCGGAG
>NW_009615037.1:2640-3790 GCF_000690535.1 Cariama cristata
GGGGGGGCTGGGCGGCCCCCGTGGGCTGGGCGGGAGGTACTTGGCGGGACCCCCTGTAATCAGGTGGGCGTCCCTGGCCCCGGCCTTTCAGGGGCAAAAATCTGGAAGTTGTGTCTTCTTAGCACAGAATTGGAACCGCTTGCGAAAATCTAAGGAATGGCCCTGAGCCAAGTACCCCGCCCAGACCCATAAAAACCATCCCAAAAGCGCCAAGGATGCTCTTGTGTGACCACGGTCCCGGTGGCAGGGAGCCTTTGCCCAGAGTGCCTTTCTCTTTCCCCTGCTTCAGCCCGCTCCCCCTCCTCTCACTCGCTCTTGCCTTGCTGTTCTACACGTGAGGGATGCCTCTTCTTTCTTTCTTCTCCGGGAGCTGCTGCCAAGGAAGGACGGCGCAGTCAAGCGCCAGCCTCTCCGCCTGGAGGACGGAGGGATGCCGGCCCTCGGAGGGACCTCCCCGCAGCGCTCCCTGATCCCCGGCCGTCCTTCCCCCCTCTGCCCCCGGGGGCAGCCATCTCAGGCCCGCTTTTCTCACCCCGTAGTGTCCGGCAGCCTGGACGTTTAAAGAAGAGCAGAGGCCCCAGCCCTGCTTCTGGGGTGGTGGCCCAGCTCAGGGCAACAAAATGGCTTCCCAGTGCCAGGGCTGCCTGGGCAGGACCTGAGCCCTGCTTGCAGGCAAGAGCCGATGCATGACCCGAAGCCCAGACGGGGCCCCTTCCTCCCAGCCTCTTGCGCTTTCTCCCAAGCTGCTCCTGGGGCTGAGAGCAGAGGGAAAGGGGACCAGGGCAGGGCAGGGCAGCAGATGTAGAGTGGGAAGCACCACTTGCAGGCCCCAAACACCAGCCACTTTCCAACCAGCTGCTCCGCATTGAAGCGGCAGCCGTTGAAGCGGCAGCTTCTCAGTGATGAGGAACTCCCCTCTGGAAGTTCTTCTGCCCAAGGCCCCGAAACCTCCTGGGAAAAGCCCTTGCCAAAGCCACCAGCCACTGCTGCCGATTCACCTGCCCCCAGAGCAGAAAGTGCCCGGCGCTCTTGATAGCTCTCAGCTGGCAGCCTGTGTGGGGTGACCGCCCCGTTAGCGGGGTGCGGGTCAGGGTGCCCAAGAATCGGAGAGAAGGAGCCTCCGTGGGCCTTTGGGACCAGGGACGACCTC
>NW_009615037.1:4053-9790 GCF_000690535.1 Cariama cristata
AAGGCACGGGGAGGCGGGCGGGGGGGGGGTGGTGCTGTGGAGCCCTCCCCCCCGGGGCCGGCCCGGCCTCCCTCTGTCCTCCAGGCGAAGGAGCGGGGGCTTCTCAGTCCTGACCGCGCACTCCGGCCTTCGCAGCAGCTGCACGTGGAGAGGCGAGAAGAGGCGCCCGTCGTGTGTGGAAGGAACCTCGAGGCAAGAGCGAGCGAGAGGAGGTGCGTCAGGGGGCTGAAGACGGGCAAGAGAAGGGCACTCCTGGGAAGGGGAGCTCCCTGGCTTTGGGGCTGCGGCCACGTCTAGCATCCCTGGCCCTTCGGGGCTGTTTTCTGTGCCTCCGCGGCAGGTACGTGGCTCATTGCAGATCCCACGTTTTTAGAAGCTGCTCGGATTCTGCGTGGAGATGCTCTTTCAGCACCTGCACAGGGGAGGAGGCCGGTGGACCTCAGCCTCTGGAAGAAGGTGTTTCTCTTCTTTGTCCCCGCCAAACAAATTCTGTCCCCGCCCTTTTCCCTAGCTATTCGGTGCTGGGGGTACCCAATAAAATGCTTTCTCCAACTCTGTGTTCTCCATTTAGCTGCTTTCCTGCCCAGCTCTGTGTTAACTGATGCCAGCAAAATTGCACTGCACATGTGATCTTAACCTTCAGCAACCACTGGAATTTTTACTCTGTCCGTTGGTCCTGCCGGTTGCAAGGGGAATCTCAGGGAGATCAGGTGGGAGTTTGGTGGTAGGGCGGTGTTGCTGTGGGAGCGATTTATGTTGGCTCATCTGTGGACTGAGCTGCAGCTGGCAGGGCGCTAGTTCCGGGCGAGGGAATGGACGTCTGAGGTGTTGGGGGCAGAGCTGCGGTTGCGTGTGTTATGCAGTGGGGCTGGTGTGCAGAGCGAATTGGGACTGGGTTTGTCAGAGGAGGCCTTTTGCGAGGCCCCAGCCCTTCCTGACCGTCTCAGCCTCCATCCTTCTGCATCTGGACAAGGAGGAGGGCCATCCATAACCGCAGTGTTCCCATTCGCTTCAGAGAAGCACTGCAAGCTTGTGCCTTAGGAAATCCAAAAGAAAGTGGGATAACTGCGAACTCGGGAGTGTGAGTGCCGCTTCCGCAGTTACGGTGTTCTTCAAAATGGACTGGGCTAAAATGGCTCCCCGGTTTGGGGCAAAAGCAGGAGAGGTTCACGTCAAGAAATGTAAGTTGCTGTTGTCAACCAAGGTGTAAGTGATCGGCATGACTGCCTCACTTCTTCACCCTTCATTTTAATGCCATTAAAGCTGAGAGAGACCCTGGAAGGAGCCTGAGCTAGTTGCCAAGAAATGCAGCACACCTGTAAGCTCTGTGGAGGAAGTGGAGCAGCAGCAGCTGCCACTCTGCAACCGTGGAGCATTTCCCCCCGCTCCCTCAACTTCTCCTGAACTTTCTATGACAAAACTTGAGCATTTCAGTAAGGGTCTGTCCTGCCTGTGCCGGAACATGAGGGAACGGAGCCCCATCCTGCTTGTCCTTGGCTCTGAAGTTGTGTTGGCAGGTGAGTGCCGGCAAGTGGGCATGGAGGTGGCTGGGGGTGGTACCTGGGCCAGAAGCATCATGCCTGGAGGGCAACTCTTAGGGAGTGGCAGGGAACCAGCAACAATCATGTGTCAGACCGTAATGCTTTTTTTTCCCTAAAAGGCTGCAGAGCCTGACTGGCTTTTCTCCTTTTTCTTTTCCTTCTTTCTCTAAAGCCCTGCAGTTCTGAGTCATGGGCCATTGCCAGAGCACTCTGTGTCAAATGCAATGGAGAAGTAGCTTGCACTTCCACCTGCATCAGTCTTCCAAGAATTTCTTCAGATCTGATATGTAAATTCAGGTATCTAAAAATTCCAGGTCCAGACTCAATGATGATTACCCGTCAGAAATAACGATTATCATTCGTATTGCAGTAGCGCTAAGGAAACCTGCACCACGTTGTATTGGATGTTGCTTTACCTACAGAGACAGTCCCTGTGCTAAGTCGTTAAAGACATATATGCACAAGACCCAGACGAGTGTCATTAAACCTTTTTTGCAGCTGGGGAGTCAGTGCATAAAGCAACTAAAAGCATGCATGCTGTTACTAGTGCTCACACGGTAATGGTTAAACTGCTCAGACCAGCTCTTCAGAATTCTCTTGTTTCTTCAATTGCCCCTTGCAGGCATTCGGCAGCATACCTTATCCCTGAGGCAACCACTCTGGCTCGCCATGTTTGTTGTATTTCTGTTTCAGTATTTTCTCAGGTTCATGCACTCACGTTCGCCACATGCTAGTTCTGCGGTCTCCTCTGTTCTTCATCTTTCTGGAGTGTTTTCCGCTTTGCTTCTTCATCCAGCTCACGCGTGCAGTGCTGTTCAGGAGCCTTGTGGATGTTTCTCTGTGTAAGGCCCTCCTTCCCTTTCAGTTTCAGTCTGTCTCATTTTCATCCAGCGTGTACTGATGCCTCAGGTGAGGAATCCCATCTTCAGCACAGTGCAATTGCTAAATGATTGTTGCGTTGCACCATTTTTCATCTTGTATTCTTTCAGCATTTGGCCACCCAGTGCTCAGTATGAGAGATCGGGGCAGCCTTATGGAAATGTAGACATTTACCCAGCCTGGCCGAGCTCTGCAAGTAGCCTGGCGTGAGTGCCTGAAGTCGAGTAATGCAGCTACTCTGCTTACCATATGAGAGTGACGCTTAGGACCCACCTCTTGGCAGTAAGTAACATGGCTCATCTCAGGTAACTCCCTACCTCCCTATGCAAGTCAGAAGTAGGAAGAGCTCCTTTATTCTTCTCCGACACCAGCTGAGCAGGAGGCAGACAGCCGGGCTGCCTTTTCTGTCATGACTTCAGAGAGAGACCAGCAACTGGGCAGCTTAACTGTCTTTAATAAGGAGGATTTTGAAGAAGACTGGGTTAAAGTGGCCAGCGGAGGCTTTGGGCATGTGTACCAAGTCAAGCACAAGAGGTGGAGAACAGTTTATGCAGTCAAATGCTCTCCGTACCTGCTGCAGGACTCCAGCGTGGAGAGGTAACCGTGCGGTCTCTTCTAGCTCAGCAGTTCAAACTGTCAATTAGAGCGATCTGTGGTGATTTGGTGCTAAAAGTCTGAAGGAAATCTTCACATGGCTTCTTCTCCCTGGGGAGTCAAGATTTTGGCACCCAAAGGGAGTGGAAAAAACACTAGTGATCTGAAGTTCTCTCTCTCTCTCTCTCTTTCTTTCTTACGTATGTATGTGCTTGTGCAAGTGGGAAAGGAACACTTAATCAGAACAATTGGTGTTGAAATCTGGAGGCTGAAGGAGGCATCTAAAACTAAACATGGGCATGTGGATAAAAGCAGCCTGATTACTTATTTGCAGCTTTCACTGGACATTGGGACTAATGGGTGTCTTTTAAACTAAATTAGTTGTTAAAATCACTAGGTTTAAAGCTGAAGGATAGAGAATTTCCAGCTGGTTTTGCTGGGCTCGCAAAGCACTCTGCTCCCTCACTTACCTTACCTTCCAGACAAGTGGTTTTCTCTTGATGGTGCACCTGCACCTTCAGTTTACTTTTTGCTCTGTCTCTCAGCTGCAGAGGCTCTTCTGCTGACTACCTTGGGGCTGGAGATAGAACAAAGCCGGGTAATCGCAACCACTGCCCATACCACATACAGTATAGGCAGTCCTGAGGAAAAAGGAACTGAGTCAATGAAGTTATTTCTTCTCAAATTTTATTGCGTTCAGTTTGGAAGGATCCTACCTTATTAAAAATCTCATGCTCATGTGACAGTTCTTGTCATGTTACTGACAACAATTGAGACGGTTCAATTTGAGGAGTGACTGTCCTCTTTGGTTTGCACTGCTTATGCTCTTCAGATGTTACATTTGCATCTCATTCTCTTTTTGGGAAAAAAAAAAAAAAGGGGGTCAAGTTAATCAATTTTACTTCTGCTTCTGTCTATTCTAGTCAATTTAATCACGTGGCTTTCATGGATTGTCTCAACTCCTAGTGTATGCTCCAGAAGAGTGGTTGAATGAGAACAGAAATGTTCATTGATTTAAAAAAAAAAAAAACAACCAAAACTATTTCTGCAATCACCAGGATTTGAAAAACTAAATCCGAAAATCTGAGTTTGGGTAAAATATCTAACACTACCTGTGCCTTTAATAGCTACTGTAGTGGTCTCCTAGGGACTGAAGTTATACTATTTTGTCATTAAACCAACTTTGCACTCCAATGTAGTGTTATAAAAGGCTTTCCTACCCCTTACATATGTCCAAACTGCCTTGAGGGTGCTCTGACTTATATTATACTTTTCAGCAGCCCCTCTGAGTTCTGGATTACAAGGCAAGACGGTGCTGTGCTGCACTATGGCTGTGCCAAAAACCCATCCCTGCTGTGGGGGTTGTAAGAAGGGCCAGCCTTGGTCCTGTAGTCCTGTGCATCTGGGGGCTACTGTTCAATGGCTGTTTCTACTTGCTTCAGAAGGTTTCCACATTTGTGAGAGGCAGACGTTCAGTGTGCAGTTTGTCTAATGCACACACACTCAGAGAACATCTTTGAGCGCATGGCATATGAATCTGCCATGAGCCTTCTCATGTGTATTATAAAATTGTTCTGGTTCATCTGTCAGCGCTAAGTACAAGCCCTAAATGCAAAATTGAAAGCTTCCAGACAACTCTGGTTTGAAAAAAGCACAGCAGCACAGTTGTCTGGTAGTGGAGGCAAAAGTTTCAGAGGAGCTTTCAGAAGTCCTTAGCACTCCTGTCTGTGGGCTTGTAAAAACACTGTGTCTCGTCAGTAGCTATGAAGACAGTGGTGTGGTGACTTCCATCTGCGCACATTCTTGATGCATAACCAACTGTTTTGCACTATTCATTCAAAATGATGGGGCAAATTGACAGCAAGTTTACTAACCTTGGACGGTTTTGCTGGTCAGGAGAAAACAGGAGACCGATTTTGTGGGATGATGGAAGACATTCCTGTGGGCACATGAAAGCAAGGAGGGCAGGCACTCAGTGAATCTGCATGTCACCTGAGAGAAGGAGAGAGAGTGGCTGGACGATGGCTTTTGCCTCAGCTTCTGTCAGCTGCAAAGGCTCATAGTTTGCAGGTCTGTTGAGGCTGAGGAGAGAAAAAAAATCACAACGAACCCATAGAAAAAGAAAATACAGTGACAGATGCAGTCACAGTATTGCCCAGAGGGCTGAAACACTCAGATTCTTATATGGGAATCGCTTTGGGGCTTTTGCTTTTTTCCCTTTCAATTCTCATTTCTTGGGGCTCCCTTTGCTTGTCCAACATCCACTTTCTTGCCGTGCTTTCTCAGGTTTCTGTACTAATGCTGCAAATGCCGCCTCCTGGCTAATCTCACTCCCTGTGTTACTCCCCATAACGTTGCTTCGCCACAGGACCCAGCCTAACCTTCTGCGCAGGTCAGCTCTCGCCAGACCCTGGGGTGCCTGGGAGGGAGGCAGACAGGAGCCATGCGCAGTGATTCTGTCCCAGGAAGGGCTCCAGAAATCACAGAAGCCACTTCTTTCTCCGCACCCATCATTTTCCTGGTGCGTTTTACTGTGGGGAGCCTGCTAGAGGCAGTCTGACAGAAGGATTTGCTTGGCTGAACTACATTTAGAGCTATTAGTGGCCTGGCACGATGTTGCTGCAAGCTCAGATTCATTCCCAGGGTGTGTTTTTTAAATGCAGTTTTAGCACTTTACTGCTTGGCTGCTGTCAGCATGCTCTGGGCGCCCCAACTTGTTCAGC
>NW_009615037.1:9821-20514 GCF_000690535.1 Cariama cristata
GGTTGGGAAAGGTAGAGATTTAGTGAAATGGGTCTGGTAAAACTGGCAACAACGGACAGACATGTCTAGACTCCCTTTGGGACCACATTCACCATGCTCACGGACTGGAAGCTGCAGGCAGAGGCATAGGTATAGGTATGGCCAAGGCGTGCCCTCTGGCAGTGCAAGCCTCCATATACTCAAGCTCAGCGGGTTAGTGTGTCATTGGACCCTGGCTGCCTGCAAGCAATGTGCAGGCTATCGCTGAGGCTACTGTGTGGACATGTGGTGTATGAAAAAGGCATGGTTCACCATGCTATGCCTGCTCCCGACATCATGCTTTCAGGGAAGCATCACTTGGGAATTTCACCACAGTGTGAAAACAAGCGCAGGGACAAGGCTGTCTGTGATCACTGAAGGTTTTCTAAGAGTTGGACTAAAATGAAAGTTTTGGTCTCTTTCTCTCAGAGCCAATAGTTGAATTTGCCCAAACAACCCTTGGCTCGTTTTGAAAAGTTGTAACACCTTGTATGTTAGATTTTAGTCTGCAAAAGATCATGATGTGGTTGCGTTATCACCAATTCAAGGGGCAAATTGGAACGAATAATTTTCGGGTAGGCAGGGCTGCTTGGAAAGACTGGATATCGCTGAGCTACTATACAGTAACTTAGCCTGTGAATCGACTCATACCATTTCTTTGTTCCACTTTTTTTTTTTTTTTTCCCCAGGACTAGTATGACCTGTCTAATGGAAGAGGCAACCAAGATGGAGAAAATCAAATTCCAGCACATTGTCACTGTCTATGGGATCTGCAACAGGCCTTTGGGGATAGTGATGGAATATATGGCGAGAGGGTCCTTGGAGAAAATTCTTCCCACTCACAAAATGTCATGGCAGCTCAAATTCCGCGTTATCCATGAGATGGGCTTGGCTATGAATTTCCTGCATAGCATGACACCTCCTTTGCTGCACTTAGATCTAAAACCAGGGAACATTCTCCTAGATGGGAATATGCATGTCAAGGTATGACTTTAACGCTTTGTAGGGACAGGTTATTTCTCAAATAAGAGAACGGTTATTTTTGCCAAATGAGTCTAAGATCCTAGTAAGTTAGGTTTTCCAGGAACACTCAATGAAAGATTGACCAGTGAGGCTTATAAGAAGCAGCTGGTAAACAAATTACATGGTATTCTCAGGATTGTACAGGCAATCTGTGCCAGACCTGGGAACTTAAGGCTCCAACTTTGGTGGAAATGCTGATCTGCTGGACTCAGTGGGAGGCATCAACTACAATTTCACCAGGGTTTTGTCAGGTTTCAGCAGCTAGGCACCTCCTCATATCCCTGATCATGAAGGACAGAGGCACCTCCCAGCTAATATAAGGAGGGGGCAGATTGTGAGCATTACAAGGGAAGCTCTCATTTTTTCTGCTTGCAGATCTCAGACTTCGGGCTATCAAAATGGATGGAACAGTCTAGCCGAATGCAATATATTGAAAGCTCTGCTTTGAGAGGCACTTTGAGCTACATCCCCCCCGAAATGTTTCTGCAGAACAGCAAGCCCCCAGGAATCAAGTACGATGTGTACAGGTAAGCGCTGCCTTTCTGTTCAGAGGTCACACAGGGTTGCCACCTAGCTCTTACACAGAGCAAGAGAGACTGGCACATTGCCTCATTTTCTTTATATTCTGGCTCTCTGCCTTGCATAATGTCCTTGGTGAGGAACACACTTGGAGTGACGTGTGGTACTCCAGCCTCAGTGGTGGGGAGTGAGGGGGAGGGGGATTATCTGTGGATGATCATCTGTCTCTTACCAGATGCACCTCTGTGCAGCACTGATCTCATGTGAACCACAGACTGTGTTACCTTAGGTTCCATCATATCGTGTGAGGTTGCTGGAAGTTCTTCTAGAAAAGGAGTAAGATTAGAACACAGAACAGACGATGTCTGCTCTTTCATAGAAGTTGCTGCTTGGATTTATTTTGATTTTAAAACAACTGTAATATTGCATGTCTGCTTTGGTATTCAGCTTCATTTTGGTCAGTAGCAGGTGGAGAAAAGATTTCAACTTTACTTTTTCCTTTTTGGCCAAAGTGCTTTGCACCCCACTTACTCAAGCTACATATATACATTCTGGAAATTTGTCTGCTCCTCAGCCACTACATTACACAGTAACCCAAGACAAGAAGCAAAGGATTTGCATGGCCATGTGCACTTGCAGTAGTCAAGGGCTCTAAAACGCAATGCAGATGAAGTGGAGTAAAAGGCGCTGAGAGCCTGACTTTCACAGGAAATGCTCTAAGTCACTCACTCGCTACACCAACCCTTTCAGTGAGGCATCAGAGATGTACGTGATGATTCATAAGATCCTGCCCTTTTGGTGCGGGGGATGAAATCTTTCCATCCTGAAGAACTTCTTTCCAAGTTTTCCCATTTCTCAAGAAGATGAAAACAATGAGTGAATTTTATGTTTGTGTACATATGGGAGTGATTGCTCATGATCTGTCATTGCCTGCAGCTTTGGAATTGTCATTTGGGAGGTACTTATGCAGAAGAAACCTTATGCAGGTAAATATGAACACTTCTTACATGCTCTGCACTTATCAAATGTTTATTATAGCCATCTTCACAGAGAAAAAGCTCAGTGCACATTGCTCTTTTTCAGGAGCCAACATGATGGCCATTATAGTCAAGGTTGCAGCAGGAAAGAGGCCCTGCCTAGAACCCACCAGTGATGACTGGCCAGGGGAATGCCAGCAGATGGGTGACTTGATGAAGAGGTGTTGGGACCAAGACCCCAAGCAAAGGCCAAGCTTTACAGGTCTAGTAGCTGATTGTGATATGGAGTAGCCCAAGGGTCAGCTGCATGGGTTAACAAATTGGGGACAAGCTTGTGTATAACTCTTTGCCAGCTGAAGAGCCTGTTGCCTTGGAAATGCTTGGTACTCGTTTGCTGTCAACACATCCTTTTTCTTCCTCTTTCCTTCCTCCCCACGAGGAGGATACATGGGAGAATTCCACAACCTTGGGTACTGACTGGGTTCTGAACACCTGGGTAGTCTGCACAGCTAACAATCTTTTTCCTCTGGTAGATATCCCTGTAGAAACAGACATGCTGCTGTCACTGATACAAAGCCTTGTAGTAGATCCAGAGAATGAGCGCCTTGTTAGGAAGATGTCCCACAAGCCTGCCATCTCTGGGAACCAGCAGGTGAGGAATGTTTCCCAGTACTACTCAGGAAATTCCACTGAGTCTTTTCCCTGTTCTCACCAGTTCTTGAGAATGTGTTTCCTCTCTCACCACTTTCTATGATCAGACAGCAAGAGCACCTCAGCAACCTTTGCGCATTGTGTTCACATAGGTTGTACATCTGTAATTCATTCACGGGGATAGGAAACTTGCAAATAAATTTAGCAAGCTGACGAGTGTGCTAAATGATAGACAGTCTGAGAGGAAGACCCTTCTTTCTACCTGCTCAGATGAAGTGGGTTTATCGTGTAGGCCTCAGTCATTAAAAGAAGATCAAGCAGACACAGAATCATGGGGGTTCTGCTCATTGCATTGGCATATGTGCTCAGATGACTGTTTTCCATCTCCATGGAGTGGAGGACATTCCAGTTTAAACAATTCTCGTAGAAGGAAAAAAAAAAAAAAAGTTTTAAATCCCTGTGTTTCTCTGACTGAGAAAAAAATCAGGTTTCAGGATAGTCACAATTTTAGCCCAGCTACTGGAGTGTAAATGTGCCTAGAAGTCAGCTTCATACAGGGAGAAGTAGCAGTTGAGAACTATTGCTATTTTGAGGTTTTGCCTAGTTGTGCAGTCATCAAGTTGTGCAGTCATTAGGAGCAAAGGCAGCTGAGTATAGAGGATTTGAGGAGGTGGGGGTGTTTGCATTCCCTATACAACAAAGGAAATGGCCAGCTGGGATGCTGCCATGGGCACGTGCTGCAATAAGGAAGTAGAATATATGTATATTTGGGAGGAAATGAGTAAAAGGAGGAAAATCTCATTGATATCCAGAGATTGTTTTCAGACTCCCACATTCCTGTTAGTGTCATGATTTGCTCTGCTGAGTTTTGGATGCAATAACAGGATTGGATAAAAACCACTCCAATGATAATCCAAAATTCTAGAGCAGTAGCAAAGAACAACTCTGTGCAAACATTATAGAATGCAAATAAGCAACTTTGTCTTATGGCTTTTTCTTTTCCCCTTCCTGAAAATGAGAGTGACAAAGAAGAGTCCATCTTCCCCCAAGACACCAGAAGTGGTGGTAAGTAAGGAACATTCTTTATAATTCAAAAATAAAGAAGGGGAAACCTACCAAAAAATAGCCTATTGCCTCACTCTCCAGAGATAAGGTTGGATTATTTTGAATGTGTTGAAAGATTTCCATGTGGGTGACTTTTCTTTTTAAGTTAAGGAAAATGGACTATACAGGCAATAGCAGATATAGTTCCCGTAAGGGAGAGGCCAAATGTCTCGCTGCTTCCTAAGAGACTGCATGTAGTGGTCTTGCCTCATTTCATATTTGCTATCTCTAAAGTGACTTTTATTTCACATGCTCTCCCTCCCGTCTTGTGCACACCAATCTATTTTACTTCATTTTACTCTCTTTCTCCTATTTTGTTTCCCCTGCCTTCAGAAAGTGACAATCAGGAGGTTCGTATCCCACAAAGTCCAGAGGACATCTTATCTGAGGAAATCTGTAGGGTCCATGAAAATGGCCTCACATTGCTTCACCTCATGGTGATGCAGGGAGATGTGGAAAAGGTGAAGTTTCTCCTGAGCCATAAAGCCAATGTGAACAGCCAGGTAGTCTGTGGCTATACCCCACTCATTATGGCTGTTCAGAAAAGGTCACCAGAGATCTGCTCAGTTCTGATAGAGCATGATGCAGACATCAATATGGCTGATGATGATGGCTGGACACCTCTTCACTTTGCTGCTCAGAATGGGGATGACAGAATTGTACGCCTCTTGCTGGACCACCAAGCACAGGTAAATGCTCAAGAGCATGATGGGTGGACCCCTTTGCACTTGGCATCACAGAACAACTTTGAGAATGTGGCCCGAGTACTGCTGTCTCGCCAGGCTGACTCCAACACCCCGGAGGCTGATGGGAAAACTGCCCTCCATGTGGCAGCTTGCTTTGGACACGTCAGCTTGGTGAAACTGCTTGCCAGTCAAGGAGCGGACCTGGAGAAAAAGCAGAACAACCATAGAACCCCACTTCATGTTGCTGTGGAGAGGGGAAAGTTCAGAGTAGTCCATTATTTGCTGAAGAATGGTACCTCTGTCAACAGCCTGGATCAAAATCATTACAGCGCCCTGCACCTGGCTGTGGTGAGGGGGAAGTATCTCATCTGTGAGAAACTCATCAAATATGGAGCCAATGTGGAGCTGAGGACAGACAAAGGTTGGACTGCCCTGCACCTGGCTTCTTTCAAAGGACACATTGAGATCATCCACCTGCTAAAAGATAGCCACGCCAAACTGAATGCCAAAGGAAGCATGGACTGGACGCCACTTCACTTGGCTACTCGCTACAGCGATGAGCCGGTAGTCTGTGAGTTATTGAGATGTGGGGCAGATCCCAACATTGCTGAGAAGTCACAGTGGGCCCCTCTCCATTTTGCAGTCCAGCGGGGCTCCTTTATGGCTGTCATCAATCTTCTGGAGTGCAAGGCAGATGTCAATGCGAAGAACAAAGTGGGCTGGACACCCTTGCACCTTGCTGTCCTCAAGGGCAATATGGCCATTATAAAGACCTTGATTAAGGCTGGTGCTCTGCTTGACGTGGAAGATATCACTGGCTGTACAGCCCTCCAGTTGGCAATTAGACATCAGAGAGAAAACATCATTACGCTGCTTCAAGGCAAGGACTCCTTGATGAATAAATCAGGGAATCGGACTCTGCTGAATGATGCTAAGATTTCAAGACCCAAATTTGTTCCAGGAAGGACAGATCTGTAGACTCATCAAGTCTGGCATTTATGACTTGAGTTTTCCAGTATCAGGTGCTATGCCTTAACCCATCACACCCTGTCACCTGATGATTACAGGAAAATAGTTGTGGGGTTTTTTTTAATGGACATTTCTAAGCATGAACACTAAAAGACTGAAAGAAAATGGAGCTGCAGAAGGAAGTCGACAGGTTATTTTCCAGAGTCTGATCAAGCTTGTAGAACATTTTGACTTGGTGATGCTGGCTTCAGGCAATGCTTTCCTGTTTTAATACTCACTGTGCAGGGATGGAGATGGATATATGTACTCCCTTTTCACACGGGCAATGCTGAAACTGTGCACAGCAACCCATATATACATGTCTGCCGCAGATTTTTTTTTGCTTTTATTCCATGTTTTCCTACAGAGCAAATTGGTGTAAAATGGCCTTGGCACAGGTGGGAATTGAATCATGAGATTCTCACCTGCTGCTGGAGATAGACACTAAGCATATGTTACAGCACTGTGTCAGATTTTCTGACATCTTATTTTTGTAACAAGAATAAAATAAAACAAGGAAGGAAGAAAAATCACTAGTAGAAAGTATTTGAATGGAAACAACACAGAGAAAAGAAATTCCAGAATAATTCCACTCCATCAGGGAAACTGCTCAGCAGTAAGTTAGGTAGCAGTGTAGGTCATTCAGTGTGCTGGCTGGAGAACAAAGACGACTTTCTAGCCCCAAAGAAGAAGTCGTCACTTAATAGTTGACACACAAGAGAACTGGCTATTTTCAGGGCAACGTTTAAGTCATGTCTCTGCTGGGAAATAATTCTTGGTGTCCATCAAGAAGATGTTCTAGAGCTTGATTACTTCTCTAGAGAACATAGAGTCTTCATGGATTTGATTCTTTTGTTGCAGTAAGTAGCACTTTTGTGCAGCTTGTGACAATCCTCCCATGATTTGCTAAGCACTTCCAAAATGATGACTTACTTTCATCATCTTAGCTGGAAAGATGCTGCAATGTAAACAAATTATCCACAGCTCTGCAGGGGAGAAGATGCGTCTTTCCTGATGGACATTATTAGCTGGGAGTCATTACTTTAGCCAGTGTTACTTTTTATCCTTTATAGATGGAGAAATAGAAAAGTCTATTTGTGCATGCGGTGCACTTCAGGTCCCAGCGAGCAAGCCAAAGCGATAATGCAAACATGTAATTTGCTTCCTACAGTGAGAGAATGGTGGGCTCCAGACAAATCGGCTTACTAGGTCTGAAAAGACAGCTGCTAAAGCTCTGGTAGCTGTGCTTGGGCTGAAAAGAAATATAACTGTGCTGGAGACTGTCTCCTCTAGCTGAACATCAGTAATTGCTCTTGCTTGCTCTGCTGGTATCCCAGTGCCATCTTAAGTGCTTTAGCCATTCAGAAATGTTGTACTGGTTCTTTACCTCATGCAAACAAGGGTGAATGGCACACTAAAGGGAGTTCCTTTTCAGCTCTGGCCAGCAACTAGAATTGCTCTCATACAGGGAGGTTCTGTTCAGTGGCTTCTCCTAGGCTTGGTGTGTCTGAGAAATGCTTATTGCCCAGGAAAAGCTGGCAGTTGTTTGATCAGGACAGAGCAGAACGTCAGGTTTGAAATGTTATATGAGAACTAAGCTATATTGTGATGTGCGAGTCATAACTATATTTCATTGTTTAATACAGCATGCTTTTCCTTAGGTTAGCTTTAACTCACTGAAGCTCTCTGGACTAGGCTAAATAAAAGATCAGGCAGAATGACTGTAATAACAGTGCTTGCTGTTAAAAATCTCTTAGTCACTTCTCATGCATATATTTTCCTTTTGACATTTGACCAGTTGAAGATGTCTTGAGGATATTATTATAAACTGAGTAGAGATGGAGGGCAGCGGCAACTCTGGAGAACAGCAGATGCAGGAGCGAGGTGCTTTCCTGAACCACAAAGGCAGGGAGCTGCCCGGTTTACTCTCCCCTCCTATTGCAGAGCACAGAAGTCTTTGGCTTCCAGGCTTGCCTCCTGCTTGAATGGGGGGGTCCAGGACCCTGCCTTGCACAGTAGGAATGCAATTAGCGTCTGTGCAATATGGCCTTGGAATTACCTGCCTTCAGATCTTGAAGGAAACCTTCCAAGCTTTTTGTATGCCAAAAAGGTTTTCTTCTGGCTGTGTACAAGGCACTAACTTTATTACATTATGAAGGGATATAGTTGCTGTTTTCAACTGAACCATTTTTAGTGGGGAAATGGATGATGTTACTTACGGAAAAAGCTGAAGTGACTCATTAAGTGCTGCCTCATAACAACCAAATCTTGAGAAGGTTAAAAAGCCCAACCTCTACTGATTTAATTTTCATTTTTACATTAACTTAAAATATTAATGTATAATATATTTGAACTCTGTTTTTCATGATGCTTTAACATCAAAGCAAAACCTTTAGCTATTATTAAAAAATGGGTTATATTAAAATGATTCATTGTTAGCATTTGCCATTGGTGAAGCAAGGAGCTGTGCAGGTTATGAATTGAAATTCCGGCGAGGTTTTCTTTTGCAGGGGCCTTAAAAATGTACCTTTTTTTTCAACCAAGCTTGAGGTATTCAGAAATTCCTCAAGAATGGAAATAGTATTTGCTGACCTGCTCATGCTGTCTGCCTTCCAGAGTCAGCTTATGATGCAGGTTTTCAAAGGGATGGAGGAGGAAAGGGGACATAGAGAGTGAGCTTAGAGGCTGCTATAATTGAAACGAAGGAATTGTGTAGTTTGTACACATCATACAACATGGAGTGGCCTTTCCATCACCTGTGCTAATATCTCCTTAGTTTTCTTCTTTTCTTTCCCCAGTTGTATCTCCCCAAGGGACACCTTGTGTAATGTAAAGATTGCGTACACATAAGCTGGATTATTTCAGGCAACTCCCAGTTTGGTTCTTGTTCATAGATGATGTTCACTTTTGTAAGAGTGGAGCACTATGCACAGAGAGAGCATCTGCAGAATTGCTCTTCAGATGGTGGGGTAGCGTCACTTGCTCAGTACAGTCCCATTCTTTTTTTAGCCATTAAGTGTTTCCCTGCCAAAGAGCTAAAGCCATCTGTTTAGCTTCGAAGCCTAGCTCTGAAATCCAGAGCCGTTTCCCCGTGTTGGCTGCTAAATGTGCCCTGTCTTCACTCCAGGGCACAGGCACAGGCAGTGTTTTGAAAGAGGCTGTTCTGCTGCTAGTGCTTTTTCTTACTCATCAGTTGAAGTGGAAGAGAGGAAGGATAATGACATCTTTTGCATTAAGTCAGTGCCCAAGGAATTGAGAGAAGGCAGCTAATTGAAGACTAAATGTCAAGGTCCCGAGTGACTCTCAGAATGCCACCCTCCTCCAATGGACCTTTCACACACAGAGATGCCTGGGTGCGGTTATCCATTTCTCATTAATCAGGGAAAGCCTGCAATTTAGTGCACGGAAATTAGTCACAATTGCTAAGCTCTGTGAAATGATACAGTTCTTGTTCTGTCTGCTCCTGTGCTTCTCAGTGCCTTGATACGAGCTCAACATTCAAGATGCTTTTATTACTTATGTCATGCAGATATATGCAGACTGTGGCTAATATCTTCTATTTCTGATGATTTTGTTTCACAGGAGAATGAAAAAGACAGTGCCTTTGCACACATCTTGCTGATGTTATAGTTACCTTCTCGCATTCTGTGGCATGCCGAACGCAAATTGCATTACATGTCACCAACAATGGCAGAATCGGGAATGGATGTCTGGCTAACACCCCCCCACACACACATTCTAGGGGAGGATTCTTTCATAGTAACACTTGCAATGGAAATAGTTAAACTTTGCTCCCGTAAGGGTGTCTTTCAACACCTCACATTCAGACATTCTCATGAGGTGCCCTACCTCCATTATTTAACAGGAGTGCTTTGAAGCAAGTAGATTTTTTCTTTGCTTAACTGCAATTGAGTAGCAACGAGCTGTCTCCTAAGCTCTCCAGAGAGCGCTCAGGGTGCAATCCACCTTCCCAAAACCTGACCTGCTGCTGGCGGTGGCTCCTGTGTGGGGTGGAGAGGACAGGTGGTTTCTCTGTCGAAAGGCCCCATTAGCACCAGTAGCACTGGCCACAGCAGTGCCAGGACTATGGTGGGAAGAGCAGGACTCAAACCTGTGCAGTTACTGCTGATGCCATGTGCTGTGCTGCAGAAACAGCGCTTCTCATGCTTAGCCTCAAACAGAGGGGTGTTTGTAGCAAATCGGAAGCTTCGCCTCTAATTAAAATGTCATACTTCTTATATTCAAACAGCCTGGAAATCTCTTGCTGAGACTAAGCTGTTTAGCTGTTGTTGTCAAAGGCATAACATTAAAGAAGCATGAGGCGTAGACAGATAGCTCTCCCTTGGTGTGACATTTTTACTCCGATATCATTTTGAAGATGTTTTTCTTAGCAGTGATGCTTGAAATCCTGCAAGATGATGGATGTGAAAAAAAAGGAATACTGGTCTCCCTGTACTAGTAATGTCTTAAAAAAAGAGGGGAAAAAAAAAATTCAACAGCTCAAATAGCCCAAAACCTTCAGTAGTAACTGAAGTAAATCCAGAGAGGGGTTTTGTGGTTTGAGGGTTTTTTTTTGGTTGATTGGTTAGGGTTTTTTTGAATGCATGCTCTCAAGGGCTCAAATTTGTGATGGGAACCTCTGCTGTTCATTTTACTCCCTTTAATCTCCAGGTAGCAGATGGGGGGGGGGGGGGGGGGGGGGGGGGA
>NW_009615037.1:20545-61136 GCF_000690535.1 Cariama cristata
AGGACTGACTTCTGCTTGCGGTGCACAGTGCGTGTTTCCCAGCTTGTCTGTGTTGATCACAACTGTTGCTTTCACCAAGTTGTGGAGACACGAGAATTAGACGTAGCATGGTTCACTTCCCCATGCCTTATCCATATGTATGCACTTCTTTGCTGATCTCTGTGTATTCCTACATGTAATGGCATTTGTGATAGATGAGGGGAATGAAAGAAAAGCAGTTGGGGAATGTGCCAATGTGATATGGAAAATGAAGACTTTTTAATTTTATATGTTTTTTAAGTGTCAGGATGTTTTTTACATATTCGACCTTGAACTCAGCTAATGCCATATGATCTTTTCTTGCTTCCTCCTTTTCTCAGAAGAAAGTTGAAAGGTTTAGTATACCAGAAACCCTCATAAATGCCAAGCAATGACAGGCATTAAAGGTTTAATTACTCAGTAAGGATGGTTTAGGTTTTATTCTTGACGTTCATTTCCAGCTCTGAAAATCCCGCAGTTGAAATATAGAAAGCAGGTTGTATGGGTCTTCAGAAATCTGGACTCAGCTGTGAGTGTTGAGCTTTTGCAAAACTTCTGGCTTTGCTGTATCAGTGCCTCCAGCAGCTGCTTGTCAGATAGGAGCAAAGGCAGACGTTCTCAACAGTCACTTGGTTAAAATGGAAAACAGGGACAGGGTGAGCATGGATCTGTTTTTCACACAAGACAGCCTAGATCTTGTTTTGAGGACCTCTGTGTGGTAACATAAACAGTAATTATAATAATATCTGTCTTCAAACACAATTTGTGTAACTCGGGACACTGGTAATCTTGTGATCCAATAGTGTCAACTAACAGTATGAAATGAGCAGGGTGTTAGAAACAGGGAATTAGCCTAGAATAAATCTTTTCTTTAAAATTTGCAATGAGAAAACCAAACCAAGAAGTGTCCCATTCATGTTATGCTGTATTGGAACATCGATAATACAACATGTGTTGCTTGGTAACCAGTCCCAAGTAAAACAAAGAGGACACTCAGAAGAGTCCTCTCTGGAATAATAATATCTTGCAGTGAGGGCCAGCACAAAAAGAAAAAGCTATCATCACAAGGAAGAGGTGTTCAGCTGTGCTCTCATCTAGGGAGGATACTTAAATGCCAATTTCACAACAAGGAGTAGGATATTTTTCTGGATTCATTTCTGCTGTGCAGATTACTGCATGTGAATCTTTGGTCCTAGAGTGACTTGCATTTACCTGATTTGCACAGAGATAATCTGCTCTTGAGACATTCCACAAAATGGCAACTGTGGGCATGGTCCAAAGGAGGAAAGGACTGGCTGGAAGGCGTACTTCAGACACTGTACAGCTCTTTCTCTTAACTTTAGTTGTGTTGATTCAGCTGTGGAACATGAACGTCTCCCCTGCCTAATGTCATTTGAAATATTTACACTGAAAAAAGAAATCCAATTGCCACATAATTCAGCAGCTCGTTTCTGTCATCAGTCTGACAGAAAAACAAAACTCAGCTCATATGTCATAGAATGCTCTCTAGAAGAGCTTAATTAAATTTATAATGAAAATAACAGGGGATTAAGAAGACACAAGGGAAATACATTCCTCTTGCAGAGCATCACAGAGGTGATAGAAGCAATCTGCAGAGAAAATTACCTGTTTGCTGCTTAGTTTCTATAGAAATTAAATGAGTCTTTACAAACTCTGGAAAACTGCATTCCAGCCTCCGCTTTGTGACTGTGCAACTTGCAACTTGTTATTTCTAAAATTAATCGTAGGTCTCCATCCCCCCCCTTTTTCCCTTGTTCAAATACATTTTAGTCTTTTGTCCCTGCTGATAAATATACTGATAATTATATCATGTTCTTAACCAAGAACTGCCAACGCTGACAGCCAAGGCAGCACATGTCAGCAGTGTCTTTTGAAAGGAGCAGTAGTGGGACATAAATGTTCTAAACAGCTGGTTTCTTGAGTGCACTGCTTAGACTCTTCAAAAGACCAAAATAGTTGAGCCTTAGGCCTCACAAAAATCATGTCTTTAAGGTATCCAAAGTTGCTTGAGTGAACAGAGTAGTATACCTCACTTTGCCACTGACCTTGTTTGGGAAGGCAAGTGTAAGTGCTTATCCAGCACAAGGTGTTTCTTTTCTCATTAGCATTAGCAATGTCTCTTTGGTGAGTCTTGAGTGGACTGAAAGGACTGCCGGTAGCATTGAACTGCAGGAGTAGCTCTGAGCGTTGCCTACGGTACACCAAACTCAGGATGAAAGGCAGCCGTACACGCTGAGGGTCCTTGTTTACCTTCGTTTGGGGCATTTGCACAGCATCTTCAGCAGTGGATTCTCAGCACTCTAAGTTGATGTGTAAAAATAATACAGAATTTCACATTAATCTCCTTGTTGCAGGTCTAATTTTCCGCAGTGTTATTTCTTCTATTACGTACAGGGTGGGGGGAGTAGATGAGGCTTTCCCAATATCTGGAAAAAAGGTGATTTCTGTGACAAGGCTGGGAAGGTCACTGGGCTACTAATATTTGTAAAAGGCACTGAGATCTGATTTTGCATCAGCCCTCTGTAGGCCAAACTTATCCTGGATCTCTCTGAACCTGTGATCTTGGATCACAAGTTGTTTCTCTTCATGGTCTGAAAAGTGCCATTGGCAAACAGTGCTGCACAGCACACACCTGTCAATGATGTCAAATGGCAGGGCTCCCCACGATGCCGTTATTTTTCATAACAGGCCTGACTCAAAAGCAACATCTGCCTCTTGCTCTGAGACTGAGACTTGAGGCTAGTTCGTTAGAGTTTCAATTTGATTTGGGAATGGAGTGGGTGGGGTAGGTGAATCTTTTATGACTGAGCTGGTTTTTTTCCCTACCAGTCACGGTGGATCTGGAGGACAAGTTTCAAACAGCTTAACGCTTAGAAGCATTCGGATCCAGGGCTCTAGCTGGCAGAATAATGTCTTGCCACAACCCTCCAGTTTGGGTGAAATCTGAAAAAGGGAAGGGAGATGCTCTGCGGCTCCTTCTGAACAGCCCTGGATTACCCAGTAAGACTGTATGCAAAGTCCCTGGGCAAATGAATAGAGAAGTTGCCTAAATACTTTGCTTGTATTTGGCTGTGAAACATAACCCCAAGCAGCTTCCTTCTGTAAGGAGCATTTCATGTCAGGGAACGCTACAGAATGTTGACTCCTTGCCTCCTGGCGCAATGACTCAGGAGTGCTACCCTGAACATGCAGCAGTTCCAGCCAGTGTGAAACATGGGGATAGCTTCAAAACAGTTGCTCTTCAAACCCTTCTCTTTCTTTGTCGCTCAGATCCTTCTGGAAATGAAACATCTTACAGTGTAAAGGAGTAATGTTCAGCTTACATTACTTCTGTGCATGCTATGGAAAGGTTTTAACACAGCTGAAATCCGGGGTTTCTGTGATTTTTACTTTTGAAACTGAAAAACAAATTAAAGCTAAGCAGACTGAATCTCTGGCATCTTGCAGAGTTACAGACATGCATGTGCAATTGGTGTAATTCATTATTGATTTGATTTCATGATGGTTTTCATTTACTCAGCACTGTGCATGGGAGAAGATGATGGAGAATCAGTTCTAGAGATGACTGGGTTCGCAGGCAATTTCAGGTACCTTTAGCTAATGAAACCCTTGCTGCTGGCATATGGGGAGGAAGGGTGTTTTCAAGATATTTCTATATGGACCTGCTTAGGAGACTAAATCACAGCAACTTTTACTAGCTTTTAAAAAAATACACAATCAGTATGATCCTTGTTTTTTTCACATTGCTTTACTACTACCGTTTGCATTGGCTTGAAGGCACCACCGATGGAATTCCTCTGAGCTCTTTCTGCAGCCATGCCATGCTCTGTTAATTGACTGTCACATAATTTGGGCATACTGAGCCAACTATCTGCATTCGATTCCCACTGCTTCTGTCCAATAGATCCATGAGGAAATGGTCAGGGTGTGACTTTTGACACACACAGGTCTCAACAAACACCACACAAATAAAAGTAAAGAGTAAATACATCAACAGAACCAAGGAATGGTCTTACCATATCTCACGTTCTTACCAGAAGGGCGAAAGCTAGGACTGTTACTGCTTTCTTAAGTGCTGCCTGCTTTCTTAGTGCTGTATCTGACTACAGTTTTTCACTTGAGAAATTTACAACCCAACTAACAGAAAGTGAGCAAGTAGGGATTTGTCATGTGTAGCATGGAGCAGTAAAATTTCTGATGAAAAATTTGTTTGCAGGAGAGATGGTTTTGTCATGATCAAAATGCTTTGTGGACGTTTCAGTAAAAAGTTTAGGTCTTCTGTGGGCAACTCTTTACAATAAAATGTTTTGAGATGAAATCTTTCAATTCGCATTTATGTTTTTCATTGATCAAACATCAAACATTTTTATTTCAATACTATTCAGAATAACACTCAGTGTAAATTGACAGTGCTCTGGCATTTTTCTGATCTGAAATGAAAGCAAATATCACAACTGGAATTTCTTCTGGCTGGCCAGAACTGGCCTCTGAGGTCTTTTTGACACAAGTGCTGTAGGGCAGCTATGAATCTTGTGGGACAGCAGGATTGGTCATAAGGCTTATTCTGGGGAAAAAGGGAGGTGGCATATCATTTATGAAGAGCGATCACCAGAACAGACTTGTCTTTCATGGATCCTGGGTCCTTGAATATTTGACTTTCTTTCAGAAGAGAGCCATGGAAAATATCTGGCTTGAGGAGGGTTCATTTTAATTTATGGCTAGCATGCACCAAGAGACAAGTCTCATGATCCTCCTGGGAACAGGGTTAGAGGAAAGGATTGGAAAGTCATTGCTATTATCGTGTCCCCTTGCCTAAACTGCTTTGTTTTTTTCCATGGCCCCTTGGGTGTGGAGAACCAACATGTTTCTGACAGCAACGATGTGAAGGAAGGAGGTAGTTATAGGATCTGTGCTGTATCAGATGTCAGTGTAAGACATGCCTTACTCCCTTCACAGGCTTTTCATGGCCTGACATAATTAATCCTGCTCTCGCTGCTCTCTTTCCAGACTATCCAGCACTTACTTGTGCTGCTCCCCAGCTTTAGGAGTATTTTCATCCTCTTCCTTTGAAATAAAACCATATATCATTTCCAAAAGCAGCTCTGCACCCAGTTCTATCATTGCATGCAGGTGTGAGCTAACTTCCATTAGAGTAATGGAGAAAAGTGCCTGACTGGGTATCAAGGAGCACTTGCTGTTTTCTCCTACCAGGCATTTCATCCCCAGCAAGTTTAACATCTTTTGATCCTTTCATCAGCTGCTACTCTGCTCTATTCTGGCTTGGAGCACAGCATGAAACCCTTCTCTTCTGCAATTTGCTACTGGCCTAGTTACAACTTCTCTTTTTCTTATTTTGGAAAAAAAAAAAAACCCAAACCACAACTGAACAATGATTGTTTTTAAAACTTGAGAATATTTTGCATTGTTCTAGCCCCGGAGAGGCCTGGGTTCAACAGCATGGAGGCAGTCTGGCAAGGAGATATCATTGCTTTGGCAATTCAGTCCTCTGCTCCTTACACCCTCTCTGGCCTTGGGAAAAGTCTTTTGTACACAGACAAGGCCCAGGAAGAGAGATTTGTATCCCTACTACAATAAGCAACACAGGCGACCTCAGGGGTTCAGAATCATAAAGCTGCTTCCCAGCAGAAGGTGCCTTGTGTTTGGGGTGGTCAGCAGCTGATGGAGCTGTGCTTGGGACATTTGCCATATGCAGGACAAGGACCCTGTGCAAGAGAAGCCCCCAGGCCTAGCCTGCCTCATCTAAAGAGAACGGCTTCTTCTTCACCTCTGACTGGAGCTGGGCTAAAATCCCAGGAATGCTGAGACGCCAGAGGAATGCTCACATAGAGCACATGAGAAAGCCTGCCTAGTACAAGAGTTGCCTCATATGAATGAAGCCAGGGAAGCATCTGTGCTCTTGAATGCTGAAACACCAGAGGAACGCTCACATTAGAGATACCATGAGAAAGCCTGCCTAGTACAAGAGTTGCCTCATATGAATGAAGCCAGGGAAGCATCTGTGCTCTTTCTACAATAAGGCCACTGCACTTGTGAATAAACCCAATCAGCGAGCAGTTAGAGGTGATCACCTGGCCTGGTTACTGTTGTCTCTTGGTAGGATGCAGCTACCACACGGCTCAGTAAAAATGAAGGCCAGAATAAGTGATGAGAAGACTGATGAGAGAACTGCAGTTAATGGCTGGAGTAGCTGGGAGTACTAAACTGAGAGAAAGAGATTTCCTCTCTTGACTGGAATCCAAAGGGTTGATGCAATTGCAGCACTGTTTCCACTCAGAGTACTGCAGCTCTTCCACTTCATTCAGCAAAAACTTGCAAACGCTTTCTCTTGTGTCCGTGTTGCAGCTTCTCCCAGCCCAGCAAACCCTCCTTGTTGTTTATGCCAAATTCTAAAACACACTTGCTGAAGCAGAGGAAAGGAAAAGAAAGGAGGGGGGGCGACAGGGGGAGTGGGACACTACACAACAACAAAATCACGAATAAACGAAAACAAAGAAACAAAACCCCACAACACATCTGGCTTGATGTTAGGATTTTGGAGAAAGAGGACTCATGTCCCTCGGTTTGGACAAGTGTCTTGTTCTGCCTTCAGAGTAAGCAGTACGAAATAATGGAAGAGGCAGACTTAGCAATCCCATACAAACCTTCTCCTATGGACTCACTCCATAGTAATTCTTTCCTCTTCAGAGTATTGCTAGCTCAACAGGTTAGCTGATTCAAAACTGGAAGAAATCAAGGATGATGTCTCTACTCAAAGTAAGTAACTCTTTTGCTAGCAATGATTGGTGCTACCAAGAGCAGTGTTTTGAATACAGCTGGAAGCAACTCTGAGGAGGGTGACCTGTCCTCCACACGAAACCATGCTCGAAACACATTTCTTTAATTTCTGCTTGAAAACTGTCAGTTACAGAAATCGCTTCCAAGGGCAATTCATTCCACTGCCCTATTGAGTTTAATCTATAATCTTCCTTGCCATAGTTTAAATAAGGATGTAAACAATTGCACCTAAAAATGTCAATCCCAACTAAAAGTATACAAAACATTATCATTTTTATGTTACCAAGCCCTGGATCATGGGCCAAACTCTCTTGCATAGGTGATATACAAATAGAATAAAATCCTATGAGAATAGAATTAATCACATAATGATGTAGAGAGGCAATTGCTCATTGTATCCATGTTGAAAAGCTGCGTTCTGTTTAGTTAGCAGGAAAGACTGCTGATGCTTTTATGAGTCACTAAGTACTGCTGCGTTTGACAAATTGCTCTGCTTTTGCAAGGACATGATGCAGTAGATTTTCTTTAAGTGAGTCCCTCAGATTTACCCAATGGAGTTGAAATTTATGGACATGGGTTACCAGACTGGGGTTTTGGGTCCCAAATCTGCAAATGTGCAACCATTTAATGAATCAACGTGTATTTATGCTTAGCTTAAGTTAACCAATTTCCACAAGGGATCGGTGTGAAACTTAACTCTGATTTTATTACAACTCACTTCTTTCTAATGCCACTTATTGAGGGGGACATGTATGAACTCCTGGAATAAATATCCTCAAGCTCTCTAGAATATGAATACCCCTATGTGATATATTGAGTGGCATGAATATAATTCAGTTATCAGAGGCAATTTGTGAATCACAAAACTAACATGCAGCTGTAATGAACTACCATTTATTTAATGACTAAGTGCTTCCATTCTGTTAAAAAAAAAAATCTGATTTGAAAAACGAAAAATCAGGAAGATAAAAGATCAAAATCATCCAACGGACAGAAAGCTCAGCCAGCCCCCACAGAATATGACTTAACTCTTCATCCTAGAGATACATAGTAACTGTGCTTCTGAATTAAAAAAAAAAACACAAACAAAACCCCAAGGCAACAACAAAACAAAAAAACACCTTACTAGTTAGAAAATATCACATTAAAGATTCCATCTCCATCTGGAGCAATTATAGAAAGGAAGATGAGGCCAGGGTCAACAATAAAGAGGTACAGTAATTAGCTGCAATAAAGGATAAAATGAACCTTTGTTTGCTGTTGTTAATCCTGTGGTACAGTGCCATTACTTTAGAAAAAGAGAAACATTATGGGTACTGATAAAATTTCACTTTGACAGAATTTAAGTTAAGGGACATGTCTGGACTCATTCCATGGAACTTTTACTGCTCTTCAGCACAAGCTTGTTTCTTACTAAGGCGGAGGAGTGTTCTTCTTATCACCATGAAGATTTTATTGCTATTCTTTGGGCAAACTTTTGTGTCTGCTCCAACCAAGAAAAAAACCAATCCTTATAAGGAGTTCAGGGAATTAATTTGCCTTTTTAGAAAAGACTCCAGTATGCCAAAAGGTTTTGCTAAGGCTGACCTGCCTTTATTTTGAAGAAATATTTGCTTCTAATACCCAGCATGATTTCTCCCAGGAGAACTGAGTAGGTCTATTTGCTGGCCAATATTTTGCTCCTTTCGACTGAACACAGTTGTGTTCTGTTTATGCCTCATCCCTAGAGACTCCAGTGAATGCAGGAAAATGTCACAGGACATGAACCCACCAAGACATTTTTTAAAAGTAACAAGGAGAAAACTAACAGCAACCACCATCAAATAAACGGATGGAAACATAGAAAAGGTGGAGCTCATCCAAAATCTGGTGAGGTTCTTGGAGAAGAGGTGCTTTCAAGGTCGTTATCATGTTAACAAGATATTCAGGATGTCAAGACACTTCACATTGCTGAGAGAGTGGGTTAAATGGGCATCTCACAAGCATAATTGGATAAACATATCCATACAGTAGCAACAGAGAAAACCCACTTTAGCCTTTGCATCTGAGCAGGGGAGCTTTTATTAATTTAGAAGTGAATGGCTGTGCATGCTAACAGCAGTTGACATTCCCTCCCCAGCTTAGTACAGCTCTGTTTGGCCTTTTTACCTAGCACGCTCAGTTTGCCAAATGAAGGTTGCATGTGACCCCCTTGCTGCCCTTGAGAGTCTGCTGCATGCTGTAGCTGCTCAGTGTGGCACGCACTACATTTACGCTGAGAAGAGCTCTACAGTGCTTACTACTGCATCTCCTCGATTGCACGTTAGGGCCCAGCCAGGACAGCGAGGAAGGAAGGGACGCAGTACGTTAGCACCGCTCTCCGCTTGCGCCCAGTATCCAGACATACAGTGGTACTCAAGTGGGAAATACACTGCATCCTCTGTGGTTCAGCTGTCTCAACCAAGCATCCCTTCTACGGAAAGACCACAGACTTGCTGTTTGACAGCAATGGGAATGCAAAACATCTATCTGAGCACCAATTTGAAGTGAGGTTTGATCCAGGGAATGCCATTACTCAAGGGAAGAGGGAATCGGATTATAAAGCTGAGTGCGCTGGTTTCCAGGATTTTACAGTTAGTAGGGGCTGTAAGATCAGCCCATTTAACAGCAACTCACCCAGATTGTCTATATTAAATCCAAAGGCTTCAGTTAGACCTTTAAAACATTTCCAAAGACACGGATGCCCAAATCAAGCAGGGTCTGTCAGACAAATTTCTCAGGCATCCTCTCTTTTGCGTCCTTCATTGCTTTCCGGCCAGAGGAGGTCTTGAAGCACAGCCAAGTTTATCTTCAGGCACCCTTGAGGTCTGCCGAAGCTGAGGTGATGGCTGCATGTCCTTGCTTTCTGCCTTTGTGGCATATGATGCTATTCTTTGTCTGAACATGTTCTACCCTGATGCAGAAAGACAATGCATTAAGAGCAAAGAGCAGGAATTTAAGTTGCCTTTTCCTCTGGAATAGTTCCTTATTACGATGACCCAGGTTTGGGGTGGGAGGAAGGCCATTCACAGCTAAAGTTAGAGGCACTTCTTTCACATGGGTCAACAGCTCCACAAATATCTGCAAGTCACCATCAAGTTCCTGGACTACCACTATAGTGATACAGAGCAATAACAATACACACACATCGTAATTAGTCACTGATAAATATACTTAGTTACAACCCAAATCTTTCCAAAGCTGTTGGTTTTGAAGACATCAGTGTATTGTGATCAGCTTTGATGCGTGTGGATAAGGGTGGTCTCGAGTCCCTGAGGAGAGACTGAAAATCTGGAAACAGGAACACGGTGAGACTGTGATGTGGAGAGACGATAACTAACACCACCACCCATTCCTCTACAGCCGAACACTCAAGTGAACCATATAGCAGGGAGAAACAGTTCTGGCCCCTTCCAACTGTGCTCTTGCATGATGTCCAGCCCCCTCTATAATGTCCGGAGGATGATCACCACAGTGACGAGACTTGAACTGTCCATGGCCAAGATTACCAGAGTCCTTGACGCTCCTGCTGCAGCTCTACTTTCAGCACTGGCATTCAGCTGCCAGATACTTGCTTTGAGCACCCGGAGGTGACAGAGCGACTGATGCTCGCTGCAATTCATTACTATGGGTGCTGGTTTCCACAGTCCTACTCTGGGCCTGTCCTGTGGGTGGGTGCATGCGCTGGACTGTTGACTCTTGCAGCCCATCAGCATAGACCAGAGTAATTGCAATAATTAATTCTTTCAGCTCCAATTGGGTTTCAGGGGCCATGGCAGTTAGGCACAATTGCTAAATTGCCTCTTTTCTGCGGTATTGATCTAGGCTGGGAGAAAATATAGCCTTAAACCAAGCAAAAAAAACAGATGCCTAGGATTGCCTGGTTTGCTGCTGGACCCTTGATGTCAAGTGAACTGTGCTCCAGCTGTATCGGCATGAGCAGCATGGGCTAAATAGTAAGGATTAGTTTATTGGGAATTGGAGCTGCGTGCCGATTTCAGGAAGAAATCTGCTTCTTTAGGTAGCTTTGGCTTTTCTACTCAAATTTTACTGGGGATTTTTTTGGCCTAAAGCTGACAGAGGACTTGAGAAGGGAAATGACTCCCAAATGTGTGTTTTTATTGCATATATTTCAGCTCATCTCCTCTTCACACTCATGCTGAAAGATCCACATCTTTGGTTTTCAGTAGAGATTAAAAGGTTTAAAACAGTGTGTGTGGAAGGGTGCCACAGTGGGGATGAGTTCTCCATCCCTTCGTTTAGGACTCACAGCTCCATTTCTTTTCCTCAGTGATTTTTCTCTTTGCTTACTGCACCTGCCAGCCAAAGAGTAGAGGTTTCTGTCTGCAGACAGAGGTCTGGAATCCAGACAGACCAGGGGTCTGATGGGCTCTGTCACGGCAACACTGCTTTTCTGGGCACTGACTGGCAGCTTCTTGGAAGGTGAAAACTTCCCTGTTGGAGTTTACTTGAAGACTTTCTGCTTTGCAGAATGATCAAAAGAGGAGGAATTTCCCCAAAAGGTCCAAATAACCAGAGGGAATGGGGTTGGTTTGGTTTTGCTCAGACCAGGGCCGTCAGTTTCTTCCACTATTAGTCTTCTAAAAGCTAAGCAAAAAGGGGAGAAAAACCTAAAACTAGTTCTACACAGATCCTGAAAGAAACAAATAAAAGCCTTTGTACCACTGCTCGCCACGCTGCGGCACAGACTCCATTACCCGGGGTGCTGTACAAACACGGGGCTGGCTCCATTCGGGGCCATGGCTTGGCCTGACTGCATTTGTAGGCAAAGGTAAAAATTTCAAATCCACTTTATTATGCCTAAAACACAAGCATGGCTTTCAGATTTTGGGGGAACGTGTAGTTCGGGTGGAAAGAGAGCTGGAGGACAAGTCTTACTGCAAAAAATATCTTTTCTGCTTATGAATTCATCTGTCCAGCATGCTTGTGCACATACACACATGCATACAGTCAGCTCCTCCCCTTGCAGGCAGTAAATGTACTTCCTAAGGCCTCCGCTCTCGCCTCTAGCACAAGGACATGCTGGGATGAACCCCCTGTGAATGGGGGTACCCTACCTCACTGCTGGTGCCACTTCGGTGAAAGTGAAAGTACAGTGATTGTTACTGCAGAGAGACAGCTTTACTCCAAGACTTTTGGTTTTAACTATCTGTTTCCAAGCACCGAGCTTTATTCAGCCAGCCTTTCTTTGTCAGACTGGCTGGGTGAAGGAAAGCATCTCAAAATTAGTCTGCTTCATGGAAAACTTCCCTTTGCTCTTTTGAGCAAGAAGGTTGAATTTACTAGCATTTTCCCTTTCACTGATATCTCTGAATCACATTCCAGTTCCTAGTATTTCACTCTCTATAATCTTCTTGAGCAGTTCTGTCTTCATCTTTGAAGTAATTTACTGAGCTTGTTTATCAAGAAGGCAATCAGACTATTTCTTATAAGAAGTCGACCTGAATATTTCCTTTGATAGGTGGGCTCAGACACACAGGCATATCTCCATGGCTAAACAGGTTACTAGACATTATCTGAGCCACAGTAAATCACTCTTTGCCTAATCTTAACTCATAGCACGTGCAAGGTAGGCACATTAATGTAAACATAATGAAGGAATGTAACCTAGAGCGTTTTACTGTACATCTGCCACCAGCTGAGAACATGCTCAAACTCAATTACCGTAGCACAGTAAATTGCCAGGCCACAATAATTCGGTCATAAATCTACATCCCTAGGTTAATTTGGTGTGTGACTTTTGCATCTAGACTCCACCCTTCATATGTGGTGCAGACGCTGATTCCCTGCTGTTCTCCACTTGTGCTGTCATTTATAGCAAAACAGAGTGCAAAGTGGGTGTACAGTGCTACAAAGGCATAAACATTTTTTCTGATGTCTCTGCTTTTAGCCAGCCTACTCATTAGATTTAGATTCTGCAGCCCATTTCCAAACTCATCAGTTTTGGTTTGGGTCAAACCCTTTCATTCTGTATCATTATCTGTACTATTCCCTACTCGTGAACACAGCCCACGGCCCATAGGGAGGCAGACGCAGTAGTTCAGCTCTTTAATATCAACTCCACGTGTCATTGAATCATCTCATGCAATGGATTTAATCCAGACCAGACATGGGCACATAAATACGTTTTTAACCTACTAGCCAGAGCACATGATACCGTATTTATGTCAGCTTCAGACCAGGCATTGGCTGTCCTCTGCTGTGAGCGAAGCCATTCTCATACTGCAAGTCTTTTTAAAGGAGCCACAGCAGCTGCTTTGCAATCTTGCTGGTTTTTTTCTAGCAAGCTAGAAGAATTATGCCTGATCAAAGTCACTTTTATTTTTGACTAAAGTTGTCCCAAAGGGAGGGAGGTATTCTGAAAGACATGTACAGGCATATTTGTTTAGACTAGCACTGACTGTCCATGTCTTCACACAGACAAGCTCTCAACTCATAATCTGTCTCATTCCATCATATTTTCAGCTCATGGGTTTTCCTCTGTAGCCTTGTACATTTTCCAGCTTATGGTTTGACAGAACTCTTTGAGCTCATGCTCACAAGATCTGCACAGAGACTTTCTTTGTTGCTCTTTGCTCCTGTGTTCTTGTTATTATTTGGAGACAACATTAGATTTCTTCCTAATGTTAATTTTGGGTTTTCTTGCCTTTTCCCATGGTCAGAAAAGAAAATCAGCTTCATGGCTGCATTATTACATAAATATTAACAATAGTTTTTATGAAATGTTTGATGCAGTTACAAAGCCTGAAGTTATGACCCGATTTTCTCCCAAGTGAGGTTTGTAGCCACTTATGTCTGGTCTGCACACAATCAAGAGGGGTTTATGTAGTGGTTAAACCACAGATGAATACAGATAGGAAGCAGAGATCTCCATGAGGACACTTGTTTTGTACTGATTTTTTTTCCCCATGTGCAGCAGTCGCTATTAAAAGCCCACAATATCAGCCTCTGATTTTGTTCCAGTGATGCTGAAGTCTCCTCTGTTTATGAGCAGAAAGAAACAGTGCAGCATTTCACATTGAACAGGATATCTGTGTGTGCCAGGTTCATGAAGGTGGTGTCTGCCGGTGAGGAACCAGGCCCTGACCATGCCTCGATTAAGTCTTTTGCTGCTGTCCGTGTCATATGCAGTATGTCCCACAGGAAAAAGGATCTGGACAGTGCCTGGATCCTCTGTCTTCTGGCTATACTGAGATCACAGGTACAGGTTTATACAGCGCCCTGTCCCTTGCTTGCTCAGAGCCTGGAGCCTATTTATTTTGAAAGGCAGTGAGACTCGCTGTGGTCAGGGATCTGTCATACCTTAAGATATTCCCTGTCCCAACTCTTTCTGTGGGACAGACTCCAGGTGAAAAGGTGAGGTGGCATCTGTCCCCAGCTCCAGGATGCGCTAGGCACGTGACACTGGCCCAAAAGGAGCTAAAGGCAGCTGTTCTCAAAGAACAAAAGAAGAGAAGCTAAAGCAAGGATGATGCTGCTGAAACGGGTGTGCATGAAGTGACGGAGGGGAGAGGGCAGAAGGCTTGTGGTGTGGGCACAGGGCTTGCTGGAGCTGGAAACCGGCACGTTGCTGAAGAGTCATGGTTTCATATCTACCACTCACCACTGACTTCTGGGTTAGGAAGGAGACATGCAGACCCCTGCCCTCTTGGTCTTCTCACAGTTAGAGCTGATCAATCTCTTACAGCTGAGGCAGGGCAGTGGGCCTGAGAGGCTGATTTACCTCAGCTGTTCTACGTTGAGGAGACTCTCCAGTGAAGTGACAGCAGCTGAGTTCCACAATCACCCTGTAGAGCCTATTTTAATCAGCTTTCTGTGTCTTTGTGGCTTCTGTTTTGCTTTACTTCTACAAAACTTGCTGCTAAGGTACATTCCATATTCCTGTTATATGTTACAAACTCCCCTAGCAATGTGTTAATATCTCTATAGTGGCTTGGTTAAAAACAGGAGTGATGGCTTCTAATGCAGAGCAAGCACAAGACCTCTGTGCTGTTTGCTTGATTTCCTTCAGTAAGTCTGGCATAAAATCCTGCAGCTGAGATTTAAGTGATGTAATCTTTACAGTCTCATCAAAGCTATGGATACAGTTGATTGCATGCAGCAGGGAAGCAATGGTAAGCTTGGTTAAATGTGCTCACTTCTTTTCATTATCCCACTTTTTTTCATGGGCCCAGCATGGCAGCTTGGAAATGCAGAATGTTTTTCCTCATTTAAAGGGCCTGGGTTTTGCTTTGCTTCTTAAGTTTCTTTAAACGCATTTCTAGGTCTGTTAATTATTCATTATAGCTTAACTATATTTAGTCCACCATCGTCACTCTTTCTTTGGTGAAGGAAGTTTTTATTTATGAGTCAATAGCTATTTATGAAGCAGACATTCTGGTATCGTCAGAAAGACAGGAGCTGGGGGAGCAGTTTTAATTATTAAAAGAAGCTTTGATTAAAGAGAGTGAGTTAATTTAACAAGTGCAACTGGTTTTCTCTCTTTTTTTTTTTTGCTAGATGTGCAGAAAAAAGCATATCCATTAATCCGTCAGGCCTGACGTGAAACTATAGGACTCGCTCAAATGCCCCAGGAGGCGGACAGATCAGTTCTGTTTTCTCTCTTCTGAATGGTGTGAACAGTGCTTGCTGGCAGTGGTTGCTGGGCTTGTTTTGTAGTCCATAGGCTCAGAAATAAAATTTTGCTGTAAGGGAGAACCTCATAGTAGCTGGCCTTTTATCCTGACGGGCTGGGGCTAGACACACTAAAAACAGGCTGGTGTGTGTGCTGTTGTTTCATCTTGGAATACCACTTACTCTGTTGGTGGGCGGTGTGTCATTTGAGCACCTAATTTTCCATTAGTCATGGTGGCATTGAGTTGGATCATATAGCAAGGAGAATTAAGCATCAATTGCACCTAGAAGCTTTGGAGATTCTGGTTACTGTATAAGCTGAAGACTTCAGGGCAGGGATTATCTTTCCATGATGTGTTGGTTCAAAACCGAGTAGACCAAAACCTTCGGTTCATGCCAAGGATCCAAAATGCCATTAAACTGAAATTTCAGTTTGTTCATTTCTTGGAGATAGATAGTTTTCTACCCTAGCAGTAGGAAGCCTTTTTTTTTTTTTCTTTCTTCTTTTTCTTCTTTTTTAGTATAAAGAAAATAACCTTGGAGAGAACTATCCACAAACCCCAACTGTGTGGCAGCCTAAGCTGAGGTTTTACTGTTCTGCTGACTAAGCCTGGCTGAGGTTCACATGCATCTATTGGATTAGTTCTTACATAAATACCAAACATTTCAGCAGGTAGCTTGAGGAAACAGTGCAACAGTAAGTGCAACTTAAATGTAAATATTCCTAAACGAAATAATGAAGTTCTCCAGCATAAAAGTGAAGTGAAACACAGGAGAAAAAAACCCACAAAACCCTCCATGTGACCAGTTACTTAGCCTTGGTAGAAGCTACTACACAGAGCTCAGCTGCAATGTGCTGTCTGCACTGCCAGCCCCATGCAGTGAATTCACCAAAACCTTTTTATGCAAGACCAAGTGATAGAGGTGGACAGCTGAAATACTCCCGCTGATGTGAATTCTTACGTTAGGTGTGCTTAGCCAAGTGAAGTCCATAATTACATTTTTGGGGCATATTAACTTCTGCATAAAATACAGCATTAAAAATATTGTACTTATACAAATTGCCTGCAGTGCCATAGTGGTCTGACAGCTTCTACTTATTTCCTCCAAGCATTTGGAGAGATCGGGCATTTGTAGATTCCACGCAACTGTTTCTTGTTGCTAACCAAACTCATAGGGGTTGGTACTTATGTTTGACTCATATATGTTTGTTTCCCTCAACATTTACAGCTCATGTAGACAAGCAGTCTTCCAGTGAGAGCAGTGGCTTTCAATCCCCGTCTTGAACCTGTACTGCTATGGACCAGATTTGAATGAGTAGTGCCAAAAAGTAAACACAGGCAGCTGTTGTGATGCCAGAAGTACCAGCATGACTGCTCTTGGCTAGGTACTTATCTGTTTTCCATCCCTTCCTCCTCCAAATCCTCCCCAGTTTGCTTCTGTCTAGAAGAGAAGAGAGATGGAGAAATTTAAGAACATTTTCTTTTCTGTCTGTGTCTTTCTGCACCCCTTCTTTCCCATACCTGATTCTCCTAGCTTCAGTCCAGACAAAAGCTAGAATTCTTAAAGATAGACAAGGATAAGGAAGAAAAAGAAAAAAAATGCAGCTAATCCAAAAGAAATTCAGAAAAAACGCAAGATCTCATCTGAAGGCCATCTTTTCCCATTACGTGTTTGTATGATGTATAGCATAACCATAAGTCCCTAGAGTCTGACCCCTTGCAGCTAAACACCATTGTTGCTGCTTCTGGTAAAAAGAACAAAATAAGCATATAACATCAGGGTAGCTTGTGCAAGTCTCTATTTAATTACAGTGCTGCATGAAGACATTTGTTGGTGTCACATGTACTTCTGATGGGTATTATACATTCTTGACTCTTCAGGGAGTCATGTTTTCACTGGAGATTTTCACCACAGGGGTAGTGGCTTTTTTTTTTTTTTTGTTTTTTTTTTTTTTTTAGCAGGATTTAACAAGCTGGTTAGACCTACTGTAATTAGTTTACTCTTCAATCAGGAAGATAAACAGTATCATGACTGTAGTGGGAGCAAGCAGGCAAGTGCTAAGTACAGTGCAGGCAGAATTCACTAGCTTCTTAATTAAAACTTGTTCAGGGGTGCAGAGAGCCACACAAGCTTCAGCGAGCTGTGAATCACAGGGAAGAAAAGCAGGAATAGGAAGACTCAATAGGCAGAACTAAAGCTTCAATTACAAATAATGAATCACAAAATAGGGACTATAGCAAGGGTCTTAAGTTCTTCTTCAGGAACGAAGAAATGAAATCCTCTCACTAATGTGTTTTAAAAAACATTATCATTACTCTTACCACCGTCAGCATGTCCCGCCATCTGAAGTCCTTGGGAAGGCAGTATTTTTTCCAGAGTGGAAGTAACAGTGACGACTGTATTTGCCAGCCCCAGATATGTGGGCAAGAGGCCTCAGAGTCCTGTATGATGCAATTGACTTCTCACGATTTTCAGAAGTTTCTACAGACACCTTCCATCACAACTACAGGCTGGTTGTCGTTGTGCCAGGTGCTGTACAAACAGATGGCAAAGACCATCCTTGCTCTTGGCATTAGTTTATTCTTTGTAAAACCAGAGGTGATGACATATTTTGGTCCTCTCTTGAAAAGAGTTATGAAGGCTTGATTCATGGGTGGCAAGTGCTTTAGTTTGTTGTCTTTAAGTGTAGATGTTTTATGGCAACATGCTGCAGAGGAGATGAACAGACATGGCATTACCACCTCTCCAAGGGCAGTGGGGATATAGACATTCCCACAAGATACCTTTGAGTCTGGAGTGTTAGGAATGAGTGGCTTAAAATGTCATTGGGATGAATGATGGGCTGCAGGTAATTTCTCCCAACAAATACTTAACTTCTAGGAAATGACACCTGGGGTTTTTTTGGTCCAGGTTAGCAAACATATGAAGGACATAGGCCATTTTTCAGCAGCTCTTTTCCTCCATGATGTTTTGGAAGAGTTTTTCATCTAGTAGTTCAGGTGAGCTGAGCTAAAAGGTTCTGCATCTAGATTCAGAAACACAATTTTCGAAAAAGGTACGCAGTATTGAAGATGATGATTTTGTCCTGGGTTAACACTGAACACAGAATCAAATTATGGCACAAAGTTGAGACATTATTCACATTCCACTTGTTCTGAGGGCTCACACCAGGTTTTAGTACAGGGCAAATATCACCTATGGCAACTTCCAAATGTTTTAAAGCTTTTCTGTCTATACGCATATTATTTTCTATTTTGATTCAGTTCCCCATCTGTTCACTAAGTCAAATGGCACCTTTCTGCTTTGCGACTGCAAATACGTTAGAAAATTGAGCAGTAGCTTGTTAATATTTTTCCACCAAAAAAAGCTACTGACTTTCCATTATTCTTTGAATCTTTTAAGTAATACCAGTATGAGTTGATTCCCATCACTGAGTGAATTTGCTTGGTTAATATTGGGAAAAAAAAGAACAGATAATGTGTGCCTGAGATCTCTTGAGTTAGTATTTCCAATTTGCTGATTAAAAAAGGATTGGAAAGTTTCCTGTGCTTCTGTAAGAAGTGGTTTTTTCCTTGCCGATACTCCTATCAATGTACACAGTATAAAGGTTCCCTAGCTGTCCATTAAAATGCTAAGACAGAAGAGTGACTGGTCCTATCTTACATGTTCATAATGTTTTGTTCTGATAGCATCATGTAACACCTGGGTGATGTATGTCAACGAAATGTTGCTCTGATAACCATGTACTCTGTTATTCAGTTAATACATGGAACCTATTTCTGCTGAGGGTATGTGCTAAAATCCTTCACCACGCTGGGACGCACTTAGGCATCCGTAGTATCCCTCTTCATTTACATTTATAGCTATGCATAGACCTTGAAGAGCCATGTTTAAATGTTATACAAGTCCATGGACTAAATACTAATAACACTGGTTATCAGCCTCTTCCAGGAATACAAGGTTTAGAATGGCAACCTTTGGATCAAGATGGGACTCCTGTTTCAATTTCAGAAAACAGCTGAGAGCATGTGTTATAGCTGCTTGACATAATTTCTTCTTGATATACAGCTGGAACACATTCTACCAGCACAGTCCATCCCACAGGAAAATGCTTTGTTAGCAATATAGGAAAACCAGAGAATAAACCCCCGCCCCTTGGCAACAGTCTTTATCTATTCTGAAGCAGAAACTATGTGAATATTCCACAAACTGCATAGAGAGAAAAGGGATTATATTGCTCTCCAAATTGTGTTTTAACATCTTTAGAAAACAGCAGGTAGCTAGAACTGGGGAGCCTGCCTCTGCATTTAGCCATTGTAATCATCTAGTTCTTCAGATCCTACATTAATTCCTAGCCAGACCTATTTCCATGTCATTTTATTCATCTTACTATGTTTTATTTACAGAGATATTACAAAATATATTGTGAACTGAGTACAGTTAGTAAGTACAGTGTGGATTTGGCAATGCCAGAGTCAACATGGTGCAATTATGCTGTTATGGATTTTCAATTGTTTTAATCCATGAAAGATAGATGTCAGAGGGTAAAGGATGCTGGAAACATGCAGACTTGTCCAGAGTCCAACTTGGACACAGGAGCACATCCAGCTAGGGACTTTCTTGGGCTTTTATTCTGGCTTTTTCCAAATCACACAGTTTTATCTCATTTACTGTTAATGTCAATTAGGCACGAAGTTGTTCTACACTCTCTCTATTGAGACACATAGGCGAATCATATCTGAGGTCCTTGGCTTCACGGCACCCTGAAGTTAGGTGGGAAGAACTGGACCTAACTTAGCTTGTTCAAGTTCACATCTGAGATGGACACGGCTGCAGACGCCTCACCTGGCACACTGTCTTCATGTTTCTACATTCACCACACTAACACTCCTCACCGAGCTTTGAAACTTCTTGTAAGAGACAGGAGATGAAATGCTGGTGGGCAGAAATTGCTGCTGGGCTGCCTGATGATAGTTGATAGTTGGTGTCCTGTTTGATCTGAATGTATACCATGGAATACAAGGTATCACTTCTGTAGTTTCTCTCCATCTATTTTTTGGCTTGGGCTTCTGTTCAATTAATCCTATTTATTCATATTTACACTGATGTAGTGGTCCCACATGGGACTTATGCTCCCCTTCTTCCTCCTGCCCGTTGCTTGTAGGCCCACGTTGTTGCAGGGTTGAATCTGTATGTGGCAGAACCTTCTTAGTCCACTTGGGGACCTCTTAAAGTTTTTTCTCAGGGGTCCAGCAGTTTAATACTGGAAAAGTCAGCTCGAGGTGAAGGCAAAGCTATTGCATGGAGTTCCCGCAAGCTCTGTCTGGCTCCTATTGCAAAGTGGAAAAGATGGTCTTGTCTTTGGTGAGAATAGTATCAATGACGTAACACGCAAGCCAGTAGCAGCAGTGACCTATCGCTACCTTCACATGGCTCTGCAACCGTCTGTGTTTAATACCCTCAAGGTTAGATGGCCACAAGGAAGAATCAAGTGAGTGTGTCTTGATTTTTGCTTCCACTTTAAACACAGTGTGAGGGTAGCTCTGAAAAGTGCCCTTAGGATTGGTGTCCCAGAGTCCAAAGGTCACCTCGTGGGATGAGAGAACCTCCCCCGTGAAGGTCCTTGTTACATCCCCACCAAGAGGTGCATGGGCATGGCACTGTTGTAACACTGTAGGCCTCATGCCCAATACAAGAGCTTGAGACCTCTCCATGGCTGCCCATTTCTGTGCGTGAATGGCATTGGTTTCTTTTTTCTCATTCTTAGAAATGTGGTTGCTGTGTTTACTTTTAACAGTGGAGGATCTTCATGAAAGCCTTGCGAAATTCAATGTTGAAGGTAGTGTAAATAATTGGATTGACAGCACTGTTGACATATCCAAGCCACGTAAAGGCGCTGTACATTGCTGGGGGGATATTGCAATCACAGTGCATGTTCAGGATGTGAGTGATGAAGAATGGGAGCCAGCAGATGATGAAAACACCTGGGGGAAAAGGAAAGAAACAGATTTTGATTGCTGAAAGCTGGACAAATTTTGAGACAATAAGAACAGTAAGATTCTTTTGGGTATAAAGAAAACATGTTTCCCTGAGTAATAAGCCTTCTGTTTGTCTGTTAAGTCTCATAGTCTATAATCTGAGTATCCAGGTACTAAAGAACTTCTTTGCCAATGTAATTAGACCAGTTACATAAAAAAAATCTGGCCTTTGGAGGTGTCAGTTTCTTGCTGAGCCGTGCTGCCTTTTGTGTTCTAGAAAGCCCATGAGCTCTCTTGTCCCTGCACCCAGCCGTCTTTTGGCGGTCCAAACACCCCACAGACGGACAGCTTTCTGAGCCTTTTGTAACAGCACTGTGAACTGTTCCTAGCTGGGAAGGAGGTAGCCTTCCTGTTGGCAGCCTCTTGCCTGCTTGCCTACATATCCTCTAATGTATCAAGTGAAATAATGTCTGTGGCGATCTGGCCATTCAGCCTGGCTGTCCTAATCCCGGGTAGCTATTGGTTTTCTGCAGAAACACAAGAGGAAGCCAATGTGCATTCTCACCAAGTACAATGGCTAGCATCTGAGTGGCTTTCTTTTCCTTCTGTTGTGACAGTTTCCTTCTGCTCACAGTCTTGAGAGAGGTCCTTGTCTTGCCATTGGGCATAGACTGGATCTCAAAGACCTTGGCTGTGTGGGATGTTTCTTTGGCATGTCCATTCTTCTCTGCTTTCCCAGGGCTGTCCAAGGGTGCCTGCAGGGTTGAGTTGGTGCCCTGATTAGAAGCAACTGGCACAACCAACTGATGGTTACTTGGTGGTGCTGGTTTGATGGTGGTTTTCTCAGGGGGACTGGTACTGGACACCATCTCCATCTCTTCTATGTGACTCTCCGCCTCCTGGACAGGAATCAAATGTCCATAACATAAAGACAGATAAATACAGAGAGAGGAGCAATGGACATTCCTTACAGAGTGAAGCTGAATGATGTTGAAGAACAATCAATCCCTCTTCTCCCTCTCTACATTTTTGGTAGATGCTTGGAGAAAGGGCTGTAAAGTGTTTACAGGTAAGAATACTTTTGGGTAGATGGGATCAACAGAACTGGAGTGAATCACTCTCCTTTATTGCACAAAGAGGTTAAGAAGTGTGAGAGACACTGTCTCGACTCCCTATAGATTTTATTTAGGTCTTCAGAATATAAATAAATAAAACCAAAATCAACAAGCAAAAGTGAACCAAGCCAATGCAGCCCAAGACTTAAAATAAATAACAGAGAGGAGAAGAAAATCAAAGACACAAAATGTTAAAATGTCATGGCTTTTGTAGCTGATCTTTAGGTGAGCTTAGTTTGGCTTTTTGAGCTCTATGATCTTAAAACCCTGCTTCACTCTAAGGAATGGGAAGAATATTTAAATTTTGAGTTTGAATGGTAACCTTTGTTCTTAGTTTATTTTTCTCCCACCCTACGTAAATTCATTTTGCTTCCTGAAAGGAGAAAGGGGAAATCTAAAGGCTCTGAAAAGCTACCACTTCTCTTGAACACTCACCACTTTGCGCTTATTAACTTGGAAACTCCCATTGGACTTCACAATAACTGTGCAGAGCTTGACGTCTTCTGGATGAGTGCATTTGTCCTAAGGGGCAAGCACCAGCTCAGAGGTTACACAAGCAGATAGTAATTGGGAAGGGAAGCTGGTAAGGGAGGCACGTGGAAATACAAACACAGAGCATGAAGCAGAAATTAATCGGTGTGACTAAGGAGCTAAGAACGGTGGTAAACTACTCTGAAGAAGCAGTAATGGAGGCAAGTATCCTGTGTGCTTTTCACAAAAGGAAGGAAACCACAAAGATCTGCTTATGTTTCAGTCTATCCCTGTCTCACTGCCTCCTTTGCTTGACAAGGCACAGACCTCTGAGGCAACGCAGTTTGGAGGTAGTGCCTCTGGGACTATACATTCCTACTGGTTGTTTTGCATGTGCTGCGAGAGTAGCGTTTTGACAAGCGGTCTCACACTAAACACGCTCAGCTGGACTCCACTTATGCACATAGCTCATGGTTTGAGAGGCTGTTTTCACTGCAGAGGTACCATTACCAGCGATGTAGTTTGCACCCCAGCCACGCACACAATTTCCATTGAATTTCTTCATCACAACAGCAGGACTGACTCAGAAAATAGTATAGCCTGCAGTCTTGGGTACTCCAACCCAAACTCAGCAGAGCCAAAGAAAATGCAGTTTGGTTAATGAAGCAGCTCCTAATGCAGATCTGCTGATGAAACATCCCCTGAGATCCAGGGAGGCCTGTGAAGCACCAGCCAGTGACCTGATAATCCAGAGTATGCAACTGGGACTCCAAAATGGCACAGGATACAGCATTCACCTTTGTGATCCAGTACTTCACCTAGTCCAGCCAGTGTCATTTGGAGTAAGGAGGGAGTGCTTTGGGGAATGAAGTGGAGCAGGAAGGGGAAAGGATGGAGACTGCTGAGAGCAAGGCAGAGGTTTAGTTACCTTCAGCGGGGCTTGTGTGTCTGAGTCCAGACCATGGCTGCTGCGCTTGGTGTTGACACGCTTCCTGCGCTTCCGGAGCACTATGTAAATCTGCACGTACACCAGCAGGGTGACAATGAAGGGAACGTAGAAGGAGACAACAGAGGAATACACGACAAAGGCAGGATTGGCGATGATGCACTCGTTCTCATCTGGAAAACAAAAGTTGCAGGCTTGTTGTCCCTGCTGCTAGGAGCTAGCGCCGGCTTCCCCCTCTTCTCTCCCTCTTTGAGAAGGCACAGAGATACCCAGAGAGTGAGGAGTTCAGGTTCTAGGGGGGACAACTGTGTCAGCTGGAAGTGGTAACAGAACAGCAAACTCCCCTTGGGTCATAGGGAGTCACATACGACCCATAGTCCCTGGCTATTACTTGCCTTATAACTAAAAGCCTGCCGGTCCCATGCTGTACACAATCCAGCCTTCTTATGAAACCGATGGCTGAACAGCCAGTTCTTTTCTCTCCTGTATCAGTGAAGCTATTTGTCCCATGACTTTCCTTTTCACATGTTTTAATATAAAAGGGATTTTGATTTTGTAGTGGACAATGTTAACATAACACTGAGGAGTGCTGTGTAAACTTCTACATAACCTCAGTTCTGATGTGTCTAAAACACTGGTCTGAAACAGCAAGAGACGAAACAGATCCAGAAGCAGCTGACAGAAATAGTCTGGGATGACACCAGGAGAGGACATCTGAAACAGCGATGGATACATCCCAAAACACCTAAAACCTGATCCCCATGTTTGTTCCTGACTTGTAACAGAAGACTCTCTGGGGACCCGGTAAAGCCAGGAAGATGCCAATAGCCAGCTGCAGGTGGCATAACACTCACCTGTGTTGTTGAGGCCAAAGAGGAGTGGGCAGGAGATGGCAAATGAAAGTACCCAGACCACAGCAATCATGACCGTGACCCTGCGCTTCGAGCTGTAGCGGGTGTTATACAGCATTGGCATTGCTACTGCTGTGTACCTGCAGTATGAAGATACAAACCCAGTTTATTGTTATTCTGCCAGTGCTGACAAACTTTGTGGGAAATTACACCTAGTTACTGTGTCTGAAAGCTGGTCCATCAAGAGAACATAGGGCAAGTCAGGTTTCATGAGTCTCCAAGACATCCACATTCCCTGTTTTGGAAGACATGAGGCTGGGGTCAGCTCAGCACAGCATTTTTCTTCCACTTTTTCTGAGCTACTGCCTTCCCACTGACGTCTGCTCCACCATTCAAGTATACAAACAGGAGGACTGAACTAATGGGGACATATACATTTACATTCTCAAGACCAGTGTTTCTGTGTCTGCTTCTGATGGAATCCCTGCTCAGACCTTGTTTAGGTCCTCTAAATTGCTCTTCACGAGATGTCAGCAACACTAGCTCTCACCATTTTCAAGTCTCTGAGTCAGAGGTAAAATTAGACCATGTAAAGATGGCCATGACTTGCTACTGCAGATTTCACACGACCTGTTGCCATGGAGTCCTCACCTGTCAATGCTGATGGCACAGAGGTTGAGGATACTGGCAGTGCACATCATAACATCAAGGGTTACAAAGATGTCACAGTGGATCCGACTAAACCTCCACTCACCAACCACCTGCAAAGAGAGAGAATAAGGTCAGTAAAGGAATTCACTGAGGATACGCTACTGAGAGGGTCTAGAGGGAGAATTTTGCAGAAAGATAGAGATGCTTGCTGGTAGCTGGAGTTCTGCTGGTTCAAGAGGGATCAAAGCTTTGTCTACAGAAGTTCCAGCTGGAATCAGGTCACATGCAATCAATGACATGCTGTGTCAGGTAGGACTGTTTGCCATTGAGTGCCTTCAAGGACTTTGTCCTGTCTAGTCTAAAGGTCTCAAATGATGACATGGCCACAAAGGAAGTACTCTGGCCCACCCAAACCATTCTTTAGATCATTCCCCTGAGGGCTGGTGTGGTTTTATCCTTCCTAATTCCATTCTTTTACTCTGTATTGAGTTGGGCAGCCTAAACAGCAAACACAAACCTGGGCTTATACTCCAATGACATAAGGGAGTTCAAGTCTCCTCAGAGTGAACTATATAGGAGCTTAAACATGTCCCTGAAGCATTAGAAGCAAAGAAGTATTAGGAAGGAAATACATTAATCTTATATCCCAAGCACCACTGATTGTACTTACATCTTTTTATTAGACTATTTTTTGCAATTATACCTAGCAAAGATCAGCAATAGAGAAGAAGGAGCTTTCCTTCATCTCTTAGTTTAAAAAATCGGGGTAGAAATTCCTCGCTTTTTTTTTTTTTTTTTTTTTTTGGTGAACGAAATGAATTTAATTCAGAGTGAAAATTCTTTGGCACACTACATGATGTGATAAAGACAAAGAACTAATGATAACACTTCCAGTTACCAGTAGCTTTCTTCTCTTCACTTATCTTGCTATTGAAACTGAACTTTGCCAATGAAGTTTGATAGCAATTATTAGGACTGCTGTATTTGACATGTGATGAAAAAAGTATATTTTCCTCTAATAAAAATAGAGTCCTACTGCATTTGAAAATAGAATGAATAAGATATCTATTCTTCAGTTATTTCTGCTCTGATATACATAACCATAGGCAGCATAAAGAAGGAAGAAAGGATGACTGCATTGAAGCCTGAGTGACAGATGAATACTCAGTGATTAAAAAAGCACTTAAGAGACAGTTACATCAGTAACTTTGATGAGTATTTGCCCAAAGGCAGAGGTTTCCAGCCAGATATAAGCCTCTGCAAAATCAGTTTCCTGAACACATAGTTTCGAGTTTATGGGAGATGCTGTAAACTGCAGCAGTTCTTTCTCTTAGTGCTTTCATTTATGTAGGAGAAACCTCAGAAGTTTGGAGGTAGAAGATTTGTTTGCATCAAGGCTGATTTTTAAAAGGATTTCCTTTTGATGTTCGTTTTTGTCCGAGCTTGTGACACAAAGCCTAAAAAATAATGAAGATATTTACAGAACAAATGGTTCTGGCCAGTTTTGATTTCAGATTGCAGACCCAGAGAGGGACCACAGTGTGCCTAACCTACGTCAGTCCAATGGCTCCTTCTCTGTCAGCAAGTATTTGTCATGTTTTTCATTGCTTCAAGCAAGCAGTAGGTTTAGCAGAGTGTGGATAAGAGCAGAAAGGGCAAAAGTAAATTGAAAAAAAAAAAAAGTATTGCTGAGATGTAAAAGCCTGATTGACCTACTTGGTAGATTAAGGAAGCTGAGGTTCCCGACAAACTCCATGTACACATGAGCCCAGAAACGGGAAAGCATCTTACATTGTTTGTGCTTTATTCTTCCACATTAAAATAAGGAGTGTCTGAGAGAATCTTATAGCTGGGCCTAAGAGAGCAAGAGCTTCTCACAGCATAAGCCTCTGCTTAAAATGGGTTGTTGCAAAGGAGGAATATAATAGGAGAGCATAACTAGTCCCAGAGGCATTGACTGCAATCACAACCAGCCTGTGGTCATGTTAATAACTTTAGCAGATGCATGATGCTTTACATTTTTAAAGTGCCATGAAAACAATAATTAACTAGAGTGATAATTAGTATTGTGGTTTCTCGATAGTTTATGTCATGTCAGTGGGTTTGTTTTGCTTTGCATTAATGCTTAATAGACTAATTGATTATGGCTTCTTCCCCTGCTCTCCTCTCTGTTTTATCGTTTTCTCTCATAAACAAGTGCCTGAAAATTAATTGTAAACTTAATATAGTTTCAGTCTTATGCTTTCTCACCACTGTTCATTCTCTCTTGGTTGTGATTGCCACCAGCGTGCCAGCTCTGAGCTGACTGAAAAACACGGGCATCCCAGTGAATAGGGTCAAGGGGCAGGGGCTGTGTATCTTCTCTTGTTCTTTCCTCTAGAGATGCATTTCATTCTTTCAAACTATTTACTGTTGCAAGAGTCATTTGCCATCAAGTAAATAGGTGGCAGTCTCGGGATATTTGGCTTTAACAAACCACAGTGCCATTCAAATATGGCTCTGTATGCAGAAGCGTAGAGCTCCTCTGTACCAAAGTGACATCCTAACGGCAGTGTTATGAAAAGTAGCTCACTTGTGATTCTGTTTCTCTCATGTATCGTGACATAAAAGCTCTGACTTTACATCCTAATTCTACAATTGCCTGACCTTCTTACTACTGTAGTCCTTCAGAAATAGGGTTTTGATTATTATTTGGTGCAGTTTGTTGGTGTGACATCCATGATGTTGTTGCAGACTCATTCTTATGCTTGAAAATGAGCAGTTCATCTATGTAGCTTTGAAAACACAATTGGGCTCCTTTCACCCTTGACTCCTCTATTTAAAGGCCAGATTGTCAGTGCCACTAGATTGTAATTTAACCCTCTGAACAACAGTGTATTTTCAAGTCAGCATGTCATCTGCTATCATGCCCATTTCCTGGAAAAATCTGACCAACCGTTAGGAAATGAAAAACACTTTTGTTTTGGGAAAGTCAGGAGGTCTTGAAATAGTTGATGTCCAAGCTGCTAAACCTTCCCTCTCTCTACCCATTGACCAGAAACATTCAGTACTGCGAAAGAAAACTGGGTCACCTACCTCCAGATAGACCACCCAAGGCATGACCAGAGTTGCTACCAAGAGATCTGCCACTGCCAAACTCACAATCAGGTAATTAGTGGTAGTCTGAAGGGCCTTTTCCCTGGACACAGCCATACACACCAGCACATTGCCAAAAACAATGACAAAGATGAGGAGGGTGAGCAGTATGGCATAGTAGTTATACTGAGGCTTCTGCTCTGCACTGGACTCGTTGAGTGGCTTGCTCCAGTTCCTGTCACCGATGTCATCGTTGTACCAAGAGAGGTTTAGGGGATCCATGGAGGTAAAAGTGCCAGATTCCAGCTCCACCCTGACACAAAGATGTTGAAAAGACAGTCAAAGGCCACAATGCAAAACAAAAATAAAACTATTACGCATGTGCTACCTCACTCTTGGGATTCTCTGGAGCCTGCTCCTTCTACCCTGAATTCCTGTGTGCAAATGGTTGACTGAGTGGAAATGCGATGAAGACCCAGATGGGAGGCTGAACTGATGGTCAGATACCTAGGCAGGGATTCAAGAAGTTAATTTCTATTTCTAGTTCATCCCCCAGTTTTCTGCGGCCGGGGATATTAATTACTCCGTGTTACAGCCTATTCAGGCAGAGCATCTGGGATTCTTGTGTCAGCTCCCCTGATGTTCCCTAACCACTAACTGCTCCATGTGAGGTGTGTACAGTTCAGGGCAGATGTGCTATGACCCACTTTGTTTATTTTTCATATGCTTCATGGGGCTTTGGGCTGTGGTGTTTGGGGGTTTTTTTTGCTTTGCTTTTCCTTATTTTTTTTCGTCCAGCAGGGAAATAAATAAATAAATAAATAGAACTATGAACTGAATTGTGATGATAATGAAATTTGACAGTAGCAGTTTTGAAGTCAGGGCTGGACTGTGCCTGCCTTCTGCCATTCCCCCAGCGAGGTTGCAGTGCAAAGGGGAAAATGGTGGGGGCATGACTGGGTGCCATCCGACAGCCCAGCCTCTGCAGCTTCTGGCACTGGGAAGACAGGTCTCCGTGGAAATCTGTGGCATCGTGGCAAACCATCGTTCCAATGGCCACGTGCTGTGCACTCTTTCAAAGGTAACATATAAACAAATCATGGTTTTTGCTGTACAGTTCCTAGAACCTATTTGGGGTTTTGTGTTTGTTTTATCCAGGCACAGCAAAGACAACTGCAAGTGTCTTTTATATTTAGGTATTTATGTTTGTTTTATGCAGGCATAGCAAAGATGACTGCAAGAGTCTTTTAGTCTTTCAGACTTTTCCTGTCTCCCAGGGCTGCCTCTGTGCTCTGCTTCCTTAGCTGGGCCATTTTCAGCATACAGTAAGGAGCGACTGTCACCAAGAGACCTTCCTTTGGTTTCCACTGGCTATGGATCGGGTCCCCAGCTTACAGGCATTTTTTATGGATGAAGAGGAAGAAGAATGAAAACGAACTGAAGAGAGATGAGGAAACAAAATTCCAAAGAAATATTTCTGTCTGGATATAGAGGTTTGTGAGTTATTAGCTGCAAATGCAGACAGCAAAAAACTACTCTCTGCTGAGGAAGATGCATAAACAAAGCTAAAGTGTGGGATGTAAAGGGAAGGTCGTGATTTCTGCTCTGATGATACACTATGGTGGAACTGCTATCTCTTAGGTCATATTTCTGTATGGTGCAGGCTAGTGAAGGTGCATGAACACCCATGAGGTTATATGGATTTTATGCCAGCAGATGACGCAAAACAGTAACATTGGGACTCTGTATACTCCTAGATCATTGGCATCCAACTGCACGCACAGCCACATTGTCAGAAACTGGCTAAGAGTTAAGCTACACCACAGACCTTGACAGCAGGTGTTTCTGTTGGGGTCTTTGTCTGGTGCCAGCATATGAAAAACAAATTCCACATTTGCAACGAGACCGCGGTATATTTGGCCACTGGCCATGGCATACTGGAAAGACTTCTTCCTGGCTGTGTGGTGAGGCTCTTTTGGCTCTCATTTAGGTGGACTAACTAAAGAGCTCCCAGGGCAGGATCTGTGCAGTGGGTGCTTGTGATGGTTGGCACCATCTTCTCAGTATTTCCACAGCATGTTTGGGTCCTGCTGGAGTTTCTACACACTTAGAAAAAGAAGAGATTTCCAAACGATGTGTGTTTACTGAAGCAGGATGGGCTAAAACATAAGTAATGCCTCAGTCTGCAAGTCATCCCTGTCCTTTGCATAACTGAGCCCGTAGTACAGGCAGAAGTGGACATGTGCAGATCTGACTGGCGTGCACCTGAGTCTGCCTTTCAGAGAGCCATAAAGGCCACGAGGAGAGGAGCACTGAGCTGAATTTCACTGTATGAGCTAATAGGTTCCCTGAGCTCACCAGAACCGCTAATGTCAGATGCTCCAAGGAGAAGCAAGTGGAGCAGTCTGATCATAATAGCACGGCTCTTGCACAGAGCAGAGGCAGACAAATGCTAACATCAAGTCCTGGCTGTGCCATCAGGCAAGGTGACATACAGCTCTGCCCTGCCTGCTGAAACAGAGCTTCTTTGCCAACTGGTAAATTAGTATAATGAGGCCAGCAAAAATAGAGTTGTCATACCTGAACTGCCACCCACAGCTGCAGAGGGTCTCTGGAATGGCATTAATCATTTCAGCCGCTTGACAGGTTTGCTTGTATGTTTAAAAGTAAAGTATCAAGATCTGTACCTGGGCCTGAAGTAGTCACTACATCAAGAAATGGTGACATGTCAGAGAGTATGATCAAAGAGTAAAGGCAAGAGCTGTTTAAAAGCAACCAGAGATTTTGGCTATTTTGGTTTTGGGGCTTCTGGTTTGAGAGATCTTGAAGGGACCACATTCACTGCTCAGAGCTTCCTAAAATCAAGTATTCCATGTTTTTCAAGCTGTATCTCCATAAAGACAATGGTGATTTGAAAATCTGGCCATGTTCTCAGACATCCCAAAACAGGCCATTGAATTTTCTTAATAAAAGACAAAGTGAATTCAATTTATTAAACCATGTAAGTGATCAAAATAGCAAAACATTTGCAAATATCAAATTCACCTGGGAACAATGGTTTCTTTATGTTTCACTGAGCTTTTGTGTGCTTTTCTCATTCAAAGAACAATTTGTATAATAATCCTTGGAAATTTGTTGCATATGGGTCCTTAATAGCTGATAATTCAAAAAGTGTCTGTCTGACAGTGCTATCAACGGCACTTGATAGCTCTACAAATGTCTTCTTAGAAACTGTCAAAGTGTCAGAAATTAATTAAATGTTAGCTTATGTGACTCAGAGTGAAGGGGAAAAATCAATGCTAAATGCAGCAACAGTTTTTTCTTTTCTCCTGTTGCCCTTTGATAATGCAAAACTACCTAGAGAAGGCAGGAACATGCATAAAATGCAGGATGAAAAAAAAAGGCAGGAACATGGAAAAGTATCTTAAAAGTATAAAAGGAGTGGAATGATTTGATATGTGCAGGATCAGCCCCTCGGTCCTATTCTGACTCCTTCTAAGCTCTGACTGCAGTTCACAAAAAAGAACTGCGCTTCATGGAGAAAAGACCAGAGACAAGGGTGAGTGATGTACACAGTAATTCATTAAATGAGCCCTGCTAATTTTACAGGCCATTGCAACTCAGTGGCAGAGTTGGAGGAACCATATACAGCTAATCTGTCTTGTCCATCTATTGGGCATTTACTCGACGGGAGTTAGGGAGGATGTAAAAGGCCCTGCATAAAGTGAGCAAAAATTCTCTTCCATTTCCTTCTGCAGCCTCTGCAAGATTTTTAAATTTTCTTTCAGTAGAACTGTTTTTACGGCAATCATTTTTGTCTTTTCAGACCACTGATCATCATGAGGAAAGATTAAAAGATTATGTATGAATGTTGTACAAATTAAAAGGTTTGGTGTCACTATTTTAAAAAAAAAAGGTTTAATTTGGGAAAATGAAACACACAAAAGAATTCCAAATATTTTGCTTGAAAAGGGAAACTAAAACACAGTGTAATTTGTGATCATGCAATTAAAGGCTCTGTCTAGTACATACCCATATGGTACAAAACTACAATTATATGGATAACTCTCTTAATTCCTAACTTTTGAGAGTTTGAGTTTTCAGTCCTAAAAATAATCTTAATTTCTCCAGACACAGAACTGGCATCATTTGGAAGCATTATGGTGGCCATTAGAGTGTCTTGTGAGTCTTTCAGTACTGCTTTAAGGAACACTTTTTATTTTACTGCTGGCAGTTTCTCAGTAGAGAAGAAAGAAGCACTTTAAAAAGCTGACTAGAAAAGAGAGTGCTTTTTACTGTGTTTGTCCAGGCTCCTGCATTTTCATATGGCGGCAGAAGGCAGGGATCACACGTACAGAGAAAAGGTAGTTCAAATGGCACCTTGCTATGCACTGTCCTTGTGGGACCTTGTTGAGTTTCATTATCCCTGTACGCCACTGCCAGAGGCAAACCAGAGTCGCGGTTTTAGCTGAGACTTTGGGTGCAGATGTGGGTAGAGTCCTGAAATGGAATAAATTCCTTTGTGAATTAACTGCAGTAAAGCCACTTTAATTCCCATACAGAGTCCACACAGATTTTTAGTATGGCTGAACTAATCCAGATATGGATTTACTGAAAGGTCAAGGGCAGGACAGAGCAGGAAGGTTGCAGCCTTGTGTTTGATGCCAGCGGTGCAGCAGCATCCCTGCACCGCACAGAGCATCCCTGCTTGCTTTCCCCTTCAGTTGGATCAGGCAAACACCTGGGTCTGTGCTAATCCCCTGTACAGTAACTCCCTTGAGTGCCCCTGTTCAAGCATGGCTGAATTTGGAAGCAGTTTGCCATCCAGAGGAAAATAGCTTTTCTCAACAAGTTCCCATGCTTTCCAGATGTCTTTCAGCAACTGGAGGAAATCTGCGGTCTGGCTGCTACTCCCTGCTGGAAATGACAGGGAAACAGGAGCCAGGATAGAGGATGTCAACGCAGAGGTAGAGTTTTTGTCTCCTTTGTAGTTTGCTCCCTGTTCTTTTCAGAGAGCAAACTGAAAAATATGTTTGTTTGCAATGCAGGTGTTTCTCCCTGGCTCCTCCTGATTGATCATCTAATTACATTTGTGGCAAACAAGCACGACATCTCCATGGCAAATGTGTAACGTTTGCAACCGGCAGCAACAAAACCGTTTGTTTTTCTAGCAAGATCTAAAACATGAAATGTGTATTAAGCAGAGGCGCAGTTTGCTCTGACATATAGAGATAGATGTACCAGACAGCTCACTGGGAAGCAGAGGGTAAAAGGCTCCAGCAGGAGCTCATACCTACAGCTTGCCTGTGTTCGAATAGTATCCCGGGTCTGCCCTCTGCTCTTCTTCGTTCTGTGCTAGGCCAGAGATACCCCGATTCAGTGCAAACACCATTTTTTCCTCTCAGAAATAGCAAAGGTGTAACACTCTTTTCGGTTTTTATTCTGCTTGCAAACTCCCTCAGGCACAAAATAGTCTCAAGCCTGATCCTGACCTAGCGTCAGTGCCTAGCAGACAGTACGATGCATGTCATTGCAGCATGTGGTTTCTGTTTGGTAAAGATTTGTGGCCTTCGGAGCTAATCTGGACCTGGCTGCCGAAACATGCAGTCAACCAGTGCTTCTTCATAAAACAGTACGAAATTCCCTAAGGTTTTGCCCCAGAAGTAACGCACTTAAGGTGAAGTCTGGAGTTCAGCCTGGAGCAGGCTGGTAAAGGTAGGAGCAGGGATGTGGCTGCAGGAGCTGTGCCCGGCTCCCTGCCGCGACACCTGAGCAACGACTGAGTCACGCCAAGCCTGGGCAGGCAGCGCGGGGGCTGCAGGCAGCCAGCAGCACTCATGGGATCTGGAGAGGTCGCCGGTTCAGCTGACTTTCAGGGGGCAAGCTTTCCTATGGACTCCAGGCACAGTCTTGCTGCTCGGCTTGGGACTCCGTATTGCCAGAATGCTTCAGTGACTGAACTCTGTATAGACCTAAGAGGAAAACAACAGCAAAAGCCACCAGCAACAACATCCTGATGGCAGATGTTTCCACAGCAGCCTCAGAGCAGTCTCTACCTCCCTTTCCCAAGGTATTTCTTGCACATAGTTCTTGCCAGTTGCCTCTTTCCTTCTAACTAGTGATAGCACAAGAAGGCACAGTCTGAAACTGAACCAGGGGAAGTTCAGGCTAGAAATCAGGAGGCATTTCTTCACAGAAAGGGTCGTTAGGTATTGGAACGGGGTCCCCAGGGAGGTGGTGGAGTCATCGTCCCTGGAGGTGTTTAAGAAAAGACTGGACGTGGCACTCAGTGCCATGGTCTAGGTGACAAGGTGGTGTTAAGGCAAAGGTTGGACTCGATGATCCCGGAGGTGTCTTCCAACCAAATCGACTCTGTGATTCTGTAATTGCTGCTACCCAGACATACTCATCAGGTTACTGAAAGCCTCGCCTAGGACTATGTGAGAAAGGTGTTTAGAGACAGATTTGCTCCAAAGGCATTTCTGTTTCACAGAAATCAATGTCTAAGTGAAATTTGCACAGTACAGTGCCTCCCTGAATATTGTCATTTTCTTCTGAAACTTTGGAATCAATGGGCCACAGGAAAGCTGTCAAATTGACATCCTTTCTGTCCTGAAGATGCTTCCTGATGCTGTTTACTGGGCTCCACTGGGAATGCGACTGAGGCATTCCAATCAAGGGAAATAACATGTTATTTGGGAGTAAGGACATGGTGGGAGAGAAAGAGAAGGAGAAAGTGTGTTTCAGGAGCTGTTTTGTTTCCCTGTTCAGGAGCACTGTGCAAAGGAAAGCAGCTTCTGGAATAGTTTCACTATTTTTTTGCAGGAAAGCCCAGAATTGATGATCTATGCTGTGAATTCCTGGTCATGGTTCACCGGAGAGCAAGTAAGGTGTGCAACAGCTAGCAGTGAGTAAGAACCTCTTCCCACTGCAGGGGACAGTGTCTGCAGACATTGAGAAGGAGGAGGAAAGGTCAGGAATTGGGAAAATATTTTAAAGTCTATCTTGACCTGTGTAAGGGACTGAAAGGTTTAATATATGTGGATGCCTCAAACGTGCCCAGCAGCTACATGGGCTAACACAGGATGGGGGGGGGGCATGCTGGAGGGTGCGCAGCTTGGCGTTCTGGTGGGTTCAGCTTGCCCTGTAGGGCCAGAGGTCACACAGAGGTAATTTTGAGGAAGAGGCTTACACTGCACGAAGGACCCCTCAGTGGTGCCTGCGCAGAAGATCAAGAGTCGTGTAAGTCCTCAAGGGACATGACTGGTGCGATCAAACGGCAGGAATTTAGACTATAAAAGGCCACGTGCATGCCCCCACCACCGTGCAAAAAGGCCCCTGGCATCCCCCCCCCCCCGGCCACCCCCACCACTGGAGGATTACTGCGTCCGTCATCCACATCACGGGATCCACTGGTGGTGAGATCTCTTTATATTGTTTTGTTTCTCCTTCTTTTTCTTCTTGTTCCCTCTTTCCATTTTCTTCTCATAAATATCTTAATAGAACCCATGCTGCCTACCATTACACTTTCCAAGTTCCAGTTGCTTCTACCATGAATAAATGTTTAACCGATCGTTTGGTGTCGTTTCACCTTAAATTAGCCCAAGGGAATCATGAAACCAATACAACCCTCTGAGTTATTAATCTGGGTCGTAACAACCTGAGAACCATAGTACCCACTGCCACTGCTAATGCTGATGAAAAATCCCGGCCACCTGCCTTGGCATCTGATACTCCAGGATCAGCCGATACACTGAACACAACAAGCAAAGTCCTAGTGGCTTTAAATAAACCTGACTCTTCCAGGCACTGAGTAGTACATGCAAATGCAGCAGGGATTTGACAGTCATGATTGATGAGGTCCTGGCAGTAATTACATTTGAAGCAGTTTTGAGCACTGACTGTACCTCTTCAGAAGGCAGTAGTGGGTAAACTTAACTTTCTACACTCCTTGCATTTTCTTAGTGGTAAGTCTCTAGTAATAAGTAGATTACGCAAGCAGCAAAACTAGCTACCTCTGCACCTATAGATACAGAAATTAGAGACAAAGATCCTGATAAGGCTGGGGTTTTTTGAGGGGCTGAATTCTAACTTCAGCACTGTGCAACCTTCGTATCTATCCAATACAACAGTTTCTCCCATCAGCTCCTTGCAAAAGCCCCATAAAGAGCTTCCTCCTCTCCTGCCTTTCTATAAGGCTCCCCACTTTTCAGATCCTTTGTTATCTGAAATACAAGTGCAAGGCATTTGTTATTGCTCACTTCTGATTCAGAAACATTGCTGCATTTCACTTGGTCTTGCACAATATCTAATTGGGTCTTCCTACTAGAAAGCGTGCCTATGACCCCCGCGAGTGTGTTGTAAAGCATCTAATGTAAGCACTTCCTCCTGTAAGTGCTCAGAAGTGCTATTAGCATGGGGTTTGTATATATTACACTCCTGCCACACAGGCCTTTGAGTCACCGACTTTAACTGTTCTCACTCATGCCACAATATTTTCTATTCACAGCACTTTACTTCTCAATAATTGCATTGTTCAGAGCTCTCTGCACTAATTCCGTAACGTGAATCACCACCTCCCTAACAGCAGCACAGGGACAGAGGGCGAAGAGAACCACAGCAGCCTGAGCTCCTTTCTCTGGAACGCAGAGAGAGGTTCCTTCCTGTGGGAGTGGGTGACAGGGAGCGCTTATTGCAATAGCCTTGGAACTCGGGAACTGCAAGGCTGAGTCCTGGCTTTAATGCAGACACTCTGATGCTTTTGACTTCAGGAAGTCACTTGCTTTCTCAGTCCTCCATTTGTGATATTGGCGCATTGATAATCCCTCTTTCATTTTTGCCTGAGTTTGAAATTGCATTGCAGGGAGGAGAGGGAAGAAGTTTTTCTTTTTCCCAGAGCGCTTGTCCATTACCCCTGAGTCCAGCGCTGATGGAGCAAAACATTTCCCAGGACTGCCTCGGTATAGGCAGGAGAGGCACAAAGGGAACAGAGTATGTTACTGCCCTCCCTATTGAAAACCAGCGTGCACAGTCATCTGGACCATTTGGAGCAGGATGTTCTAATGCTGAATTTCACTGGAAATTGACTACCTCCTGTTTTCACGTCCTTTGAAAATCTCACCCTTAATTAAAGGCTTGCCAGGTTTTTTTGCAAGTCTTAATGGAAGGGAAGAATTCAATGATATCTTCCCTAGAGGTGGAGAAATGCAGATTTAACTTGCTTTAGCAGATTCCATTTTTAAAAAGGCCTTGTCTTTATTCAAGATCTGCAGCTTGTCATAGGGTTTTACCAGAAATTACTCGGAATTTTTGAATTTTAACATTTTCTCATTCCAATATGTTAAACAGTCAAAACTAATAATTTTTTGCAAGGAGAAGTTGTAGTGGCTTGGGCTTTTTTCCCATAAATGAGCTTTTTAGGATCTATGAGGATTACAAACCCATTAAAACATCTCATGTCAAAATGAGAAAAAGATAAAAAATATAACATAACTGCCTACTCTGAAATTTTAGTTAAATTGCGCCCTTTTCTTTGAAAAGATCTAAATCAAAACATTTTGGTTAGCCACGTTCGGAATATGTTTTGCAAACATTTTTTGAAAATTCGGAACCATTTCCCCCTCAGATCAGGTTTCCAGGACTTCTAGCATGGGCTCTTTAACCATCGCAACAGGCATTACAGCGCGTGGTCTCACTGCTAGCCCTTCTCAAAGGAGACTTGACAAATGCAGACAGTCATCTCAAGCATAGAAGGGCAGTTTACACAGCAAAATCACTAGTTTTCCTTCCAGAATGGAAGCAGGTATAAATAGTTTCCTCCAGCAATAATCTCCTTGCAGAAAACCCTCTACCCACCTGTAATTCGGAAGAGAGATTTGACTCCTGCCTGGCATGCTGCTGGAGTAGAGCCATTGATTCCCACTACTCTTTAAGAATATGTGGGTACAGGGCAAGTTTTAATCTTTTGAGCATTTGGCAGATTAAGAGTTTTGCAAGCTGGAGCTACTCCAAACACAGCCCACTTGAACAGTTCTCAGCTTGATGGAAAGGATGGGCAGACAAGGATTTTAAAAAATCATTTCTGTCTGTATGTGCTTTCGATTTTAGACACCCAAACAGAAATATTGCACAGATCTTGATTTTCAGTGTTTAAAGGTGAAGAACTTATTTCTTAAAAACAAAGACCCATTCCAAAGTCTTATGTTGGGCTCATTTGAAAACAAAGTGCAGAAACAATCAGATCTTGCACCGCAGGATCTAATGAAATCTGTAACAACTGCAGATAAGATTGTGAATTAATAGCATAGCCAAACCAGGACAGTATTGCCTATCACTCTACTCGTGCATTCTCATATGGAGACGGCCACTGTCAGAGACAGGTCTTCTGACCAGAAGGACATTGGTTCTTATTAAGTATTGCATTACTATAGACCTAACATCCCGTTCTGTACAGAAGCCCATTTTTTTCTTAATTCTTTTATATGTCTCCTAATGCCAAATCTCTGACTAGATCTGAGTCTCTGACTAATCTAATAAATTTCCAGCCTCATGATACTGGTGATCTATCTTTTTTAGAATTTGTTATGTGTTTGAGATCACCCACCAATGTCTGCAAATAACCCTTAATCAGTAGTAGAGCTAATTGTGTTATTTTTGAGGAATTGAAAAGGTTGAATCTCTTAACTCTCCATCCCCAGTAGTTATGTATAGAGGTGGTTGAAATTTGAACACAACATTTACTTTTAAGTACTGTTTAAAATGCAGCAAATGTTTAAGGATTTTTAAAAATTATTTGGTTTTATCTGTTTAATGTTCACCGTACATTTTGGTGCTTGACATTTGAAGTGTATAACTCAATTTGATTGCAGAAATAAATTGTGTTAATTCCTTAGTTGAATAAACCATTTTTTTCCCTCTGGTCAGGCTTCCTGTGTTTATGCAGCACCTAGCACAAGGATATTTAGCTCTGAGTCCTTCAGCCATACTTTATTAAAAGTAAATAATAATAATTCAGATCGAGGAGTTCAAATATTTGCCTTCCACTTATGTCGTCTAACATTCATTTAACATCTGCTCTTTTCATTGCCACCCCTATCACTAAACTTGTTTGCAAAAATGTTTGCCAAAAGAAGTGAATTCCAGAGGGAAGGAGAGCTCTTTTTTCCCTTCCCTTCCCTTCCCTTCCCTTCCCTTCCCTTCCCTTCCCTTCCCTTCCCTTCCTTCCTCCTCTTTTTCTTAGATTTTGTGGGTGTTTGCCCCAAACCATATATGACTAACATTTGCCATGAAGTCCCTTTTAATAGATTCTTTGTAGAAGATTTGATGAAGATGTGTCAATCAGCACAACATTCACGTTACTCCTCCTTGCTCTAAGTGCCACCTCCCTGTATTTGAAACTTCAAGAAAACATTAGATGAATTACAGTCCTGTCCCTCATGGCGAGTGAGTACAAACACAGGCTACAATCAGCAGTACGGAGGTGAGGCGGCTCTGTGTATTCCTCGTGTACAAAGCAGCCAGTGCTCCTCAAATTTCAAACCCTGATGATCTTTAATCATTTTATCCCTGACCCAAATCAGCTCCACTGTTCAGCTTAAATCCTGACTTCCAACACCCACCTCTGTCATCTTTACAAGCAAAATGTGAGTAGTAGAAGAACACATTTCTAGTTCTGGACCTACCCTTTTACATCTCCTCCCACAGGGTGGGCATTCAGCCATAGAGGAATTGGGCTGGATCATCAGCTTCTGTAAATCAGCATCTGTTATCAGGGCCATAGTGCTGGAAAGGACTTGGAGAGTCCTGCGGTTCCTGCTCTGCATCACGGCCATTCCACAGCAAGTGTTTGCCTGAACTTCTTGATCTAACCTTCTCGAATATCTTCCAGATATGCAAAATGGTTCATTTCCTTTTATATATGCAATATATATTTCCTCCCCACTTTGTCTTTCCATTTTAATCCCGTTGCATTTTGTGCCCTCGTGGCGGTGCATTTCCCCCCCCCCCCCCCTCTCC
>NW_009615037.1:61167-66009 GCF_000690535.1 Cariama cristata
GCCTCGCTACCATTTCAGACATTCGCGACACCCCTCTTTGTTGAATTTAGTCTACCCAGGGAGGCAGAAATTCATTACACAACAGATCTTTTTCATCGTTATTTGTTGTAATAGAAAAGCTCACTTTCCTGGAAGAATTATTGCTCCTAGGCATGACTTTCTTCCCAAGGGGAGTTTTGTCATGATTTCAAATGGATTTGGCCCTCCGCTTATGTAGCAGAGGTGGCATATGTATTTAGATCTTAACCAGACATGTGTGAGTAAGAGCGAGCCACATGTAATGTTTCAAAGAAAACCCACCTCAGAATACCAGGGAATCAATTAAAAAAAAAAAAAAAAAGTAGCGAGGTGTGAATTTTACAGAGGGTGAGCTTGCAGGGAGTTATCAACTTGCCATTGGAATCCTTGATAGGACTCATTTCCTGGTGTCATTCACAGTTCAGGGGCTGCGGAAATTCGCAGGCGTGTCCTCCTGTGATGATGGTGCAGTGACTCCTGGCTCACACCCCTCTTTTCCCTGGGGCACCTGAGGACAGCCACTCCCCTTTGAACATACAGCAGGGAAGCAGACTAAACAGAAGCTAGGCATCTTTCCCCCCCCAGCCTTTTGGCTGAGCTCATGAAAGATGCAATGTGACAAGAAGTGTCATATGTGATCGGATAACCCTGTACGATGGCGATGTCACCCCAGCCTGACTCACCATCAAATCCCTCATTGGGATGGAGAGAGTCAAGCACTCCCGTGTGCTCCTGCTATAGCGATCTGGCATCTGCGCTCCCAGCGCCCCATGCTGAGCTTACTTCACAGCTGTGCCCTGATGTGCCTCTCATGGAGACAGAGAGGAAGAAGAGAGACTGGCCTTCATCCTGCCAGTGTTTGAGGACAGGGTTTTCAAACATGTCTGAAGAAATTGAGTGTTCGTTCTTACTTGCTTTCATTTGTTGAAGCTCCTCAACATTCTATATAGGCCATCTGGTTCTGGTTGCTACTTTTTCAATGGTCTTATCCTGGTTCCCTAAAGAAAGATGCTCATCTGGTTACACTGTGGGGGTGGGGTGGGAAGGGAAGAGGTTGTTGTCTATGCATTTGGGGGATATTTTTCTCTGCTTGGCCTTTGGAAATGTTTGGCTGGTGTCAAACAAGCTTCCTAAGAGCAGAGGGGTCTTAGACTACAGGGTAAGTTCTCCCACATTTTGTGAAATTTGACAGTGGAAAGAGAAGATAGCCATCTTGCTGAGTCTCTTCAAAGACCTCAGACAATCTGTATGGGTGATTCAACCCACAGGAAAGCTGGGGGTTTGCTTCCATCATGTGTGGTACCACTTGTTTTCCAGATGAATGCATGGCTATTTTGCCTCATCCTGAGCTAAAATGTTAGAAAAGTGGTTTAAGTTTTTATCTGTCCTGTTTGGTTTTACTAGGTAGAAGGCACTAAAGTGAACTTTTCCCACAGGCCTTCATTAAAACTCAGGCAAGCTCATTAGCATTCTGAAGTCTAACTAGAGCACATGAGGATCACATTCTAAGAACAGATTGGTCTCCCAGGTCTCCAGCCTGTTGCTAGAGTATCCTTTGCTCAGTTGATGGCTTTGGGCTGATTCTTCAGTGGTGAAGTGGCACCTGTTAATCTGACAGCTGGTAGAAACCTTGAAAAGATCTATCTTTTTCCCCTGTACTCCACACGACTTGTTGCTAGCATCACTGACAAATCCCTAGCCAGGGGAAAAGGTTATTCAAAGTTTCAGTGCTCAAGAGATGTTCAATTTTTTGAATGATTTGAGTCATTTCAGTTTCAAAATTGCAGAAAAGCTTGCTTGGTGAGAGTAGAGAGCTGTTGTAAGTAGGAGCAGGGTACAGGACTTTTTACTACACCGGCTACCTCTTACCAGAGGCCAGCACAGACTAGCTGGTCATGTTTGGACTAGTAGCCTGTGTAAATTCTGCCATGGCCTTTGCTGCATGAACACTACATTTAGTTTTAAACACAGAAGAGGCTCTGGGGGAGTGCTTTAAATCTCAAGGCTAGGAATGAATGAAACACTGCTCACGTTTCGTGGTTTTCAGTGGAGTGGAGCCATTTCGGCGCGGCCCGCTGACAAGCAGGGCTTTTGCCTGTGTTGCCGTAGCTCTGTCTTAGCCCTGGGATCACCGTGCACACTCAGCAGCTGCTCTCCTGTGTTTTACCTGTTGACTTTTACATGCAGCAAAACTTTCAGCCTGTATTAGTATACAGAAGTCTTTAATATACAAAACACAGCCATTTTGCCCTGTAAAGTTTATAAACTAAATCCACAAAACCAGGAACAGGAGAGGACGAGAAAGGAAACATTGCTGCTGTTGCTGTTTATATTGCAGTAATGCGCAAGCCCCTTGGGAAAGGCTCCAGCTTCCCTCTGTGCAGACCCTGAGCAGTTTGCAATGCAACCAGCGGCTTGGCTTGCTACAGAAATGGTCAGCCCCAGCATCCAGACCCAGCACCCTTGGCCTGCAGCCCAATAACCCTCCAGATTTACCAGCCGAGGTTGCAAGTGGAAGCGCTGCACAGAGTATCTGTGAATATTGTTTGCACTGACAGCTTCTCCAGTAGTACTTATCTGGGCTCAGTTGTCAGGCATAGTCAAAAAAAGCCTGCAACTCTGAAGGTTGTAAAGAAGCACAAGGTCTGGCTGGCAGGACCCATTTCCCGCAGCGTACACATCTAGCACCCAATACACTGCATACTTCATTTATCCGAGGCTTTGAAGTGCAGCCATTGCGTACAAAGTCCATAATGAATCCAGTTCATAAATCCAGTAATCTGGAGCTGGTCTAGTTATGAATTCCATATTATTTCCATATTCCTTTAATCCCCAAAGTCCTTAACAGAGCTCCAGAAAGTCATGAATATTTTCACCCTATTTGGCAGGGAGCAGGTTCTCTTTCAGATGAAACATTACAAGGAGCCACTAATGTTATGGAGTGCTAGGTACAAGTTATTGTGAAAGTTAAGGCAGGACTAAATACAGTGCTATCTTCAGTAGCTGTTTAATTCATCGGCAATATAAATAAGGGGGTCCAGAAGACTAAAAGCAAAATGTGTGTGATCCAAACACACGTGCCCTAGCCGCTGAAGGTGAAACAAGCACAGAAGTCCAAGAAAAACCTTCAGCAGGCATTGGCCTTCGTCTTCCTAAAAGAAGTGCATTGTAACCATGGGCAGGAGAGATGTTCTCTTTTATATGCAGACACAGCTCCCCTTCTTGAGCTTGTGCTTCTCTCCAGGAGAAAAAAAAAAAAAAAAAGCCTACTATCTGTATGCCATGTGATTTGCTATGTAATCATGGGTTGCTGTTGTTGCCTATGATTTTAATTTTTCACTGACATCAAAATCAGACACGTTCTTAGTGGTCAATGTGTTGTTACACCTGACACATTAAGGATGTCTTCAGAACGATATCTTTGGGCTGCACACTGAATGCTGATGGAAATGTCCAAGTTATTGAACTATCTCCTGCACATATTTAGTAATTATTTTACTTCAACATTTCCTTTGCGTGTTCTTTTTTTTTCCCCACTCTTTTTCTAAAGTATGTTTATTGTCTCTACAGTGTCTCTTATGCTAAGCCTTTGTGGGTATGATTCTGAGGCCTTCTGAATCAGATATTCAACAGTAAACTGAATTGCAAAATATAGCCCCAAAGGATCTTAACTTTATTATTATCCCTTTTTGTCATTTCCTGTTACTGTTGTAATTTCCTAATTGATTCTTCCTTCACACTGAACAAAAAAAAATCTACAGATAAATAAAAATAACACTTGGAAGGGATGACAAACTGCAAAGAAATAGACACCATATGTAGACAAACAACCTCCTACATAATGAATAATTGCACATCATCATTGCATGGATTTCTCCTTTTATTAGTAAAACATCTTCCAAAGGAAATGCATATGCTTGTACTCTAGAAGGAATATTTGGACTTTACTGGTGGGTGGAACAAGGGAATGGTAAAATGCCAGTGACAGAAATGATCTCTCTTCCAGGAACACTAACCTCTGTCAGAAGCTCTGAACCCAGATAAGATCTTCCCATAGGAAGGAAGCCCTGTAATTAGTAAGAGGTATTCCAAGCACAGCTTCTTCAAAGTGCAATGCAGACACTTTGAGCTACAGTCAGGCTAACAGCCAGCGATGTGGATGGAAACTGCATGTGACCAGATATGCTGATATTTACTCCCAGCCCTTGTCTTCAATCTGGAAACAGATGCACACCCAGGGATCCCTTCCACCTGGCAACTCTGTCTCTAGCAGTTGCCCCCAGTGCTATCCTTGGAAATACTAAAGCCTGCTTTACAACCAATTGCAAAATTTGAAGAAGTTTTCTAGAGAGAAAAGAGATGGGGAAACCGAATGTTCACTGGTACCTTTGTGTGCAGTTGTAAAATAATAATAACTATTATGCTTTATAATAATAATTCTAATGCTTTAATAGCCTCCTGTTGTACCGGCGAAGGTCTAGAATCCCCAGGCATGGATCAAAACCAATTTGAGATACATGCTTTACAAATTAAAAAAATCAATACTAAGGACATATAGGAATCTTTACTAGCATGGAGATTCTGATGTTGACTTTTCAGTTCCTTGGTTAGTAAGGTAATTAAAACCCTCTAATTCTTACTGTTGGTTTGCCATTAAGAAAGGCAAATAAGGAGCTTACACATGCCTAGCCCGTTCGCTCAGAATCATGGTCAGCTAAAGTATTACTGTACAATCACAAATACATTTTTAAAGCATCCATAACCTCACGGGGATGATAAATGATTTGTGTACTGGGTGATTCTTGCTGTTTAATGACATATATG
>NW_009615037.1:66040-72306 GCF_000690535.1 Cariama cristata
AGGGGAGGGGGGTGAGGAGGGTGGTGGTGATTCTATTTTTAATGTTTTTTACATTAGTAACATCTTTATCATTGTAGCTTTTCAAGCATGGGTGACTAAAATTCAACTCCTAAATCTGTGTGTAAATGTCTAAAGGAAAGCAGGCTGGCTGGAGGCACCCTGTTCTCTCTGATGTGGGAGAGCACTAGATTCCCAAGTGTGTAGATAAGGCTGTAACTCAAAGGTATTCTTGCCTGGAGTGGTCACCAGAAAAAACAGATAAAAACGTTAGAAATCTAACTTCAGACTTCAGTAATCCCATAGGTAATCACATTTTTCGCGACTGTCGTACAAATATGTAAAACTTTGAAATACGCAGATAGAGAGGCAACTGGAGGTCAGAAGACTGCCTGTTACAGACAGAATCTTAATTTGCTAGAACTTCAAATTGCCTAGGATATCTAAATAGTGTTTGGGGCAAGGATTCAGTTTAGACAAGTAATTTGCAAGGTGTAATTTATATTATGTAATAGATTTAACTTTTCTGATATACTGTCTCAACTGCAGCAATCAGGGAAGCATGATTCAAAAACCTGAGCTGTTGATGAAGAGTTCATTTTTCTATAAAGCTGCAAATTGCACAGTGCATTCTCAATAGTCTAGATTTTGCTGATACATCCCCCAGCATTAGCAGTTGGCAACCTGAAGCAGTGAGCAAAATCAAGTACACGTATTTATCAACTAGTAAGTGTGTTTCCAGCTCCTGGGACATCCCAGACAGAAACAGCTGAGGCTACAGAGTCTGAAATTTGGGATAAATAATGGAACACGTACAGAGAGGGAGATACAAATAAAAACGAATGTTAACTGCAAAGGCTGCACAATCGCAGTGGATTTCACTTACTTTAGCAGGACTGGATTGCACTCTGATTAGCTTTCCCCAGACAGCAGTACACAGGTTCAGTATGTTTATTTAGCTCCATTAGAAATTTGAAATGTGGACGTCATTGTGATCATCCAGGCCTATGTACAGGGCTTAACACTGTGTTCTATTATTGACTGCTTTTATTGCTCCCTACAGTCTCTCTCTTTTTCTCCAGTGCTACCTAACACATAAGGCTGCATTTACATTTTCTGAATGGACTAATCATGGCACTCTGCTTTGATAAAGAATGTGCAGCCTCCCACTTAACCACATGGAAACCAACAGGGAAGAGTAAACCAGAAATAAACCCGTTCCAGGGGATTGAGAGAAAAATACCTACCGAGATAATTGGGAGGGATGTACAGAGAAGAAGCAACCGAACACATAGTCACATCTTAAAAAAAATTATAATGCTAAAAATATCCAGATGAAGGACAGCAAGAGAAAACATGATTGAAGCGGAACAATTGGTAGAGGAGTTAATACTTATTAGCAATCGTTTTATATTGAATATAGGTCGGTTTTGTAACAGCACAAGGAATGATGCATTTGACAGGACTTAAACAATTGCCTCCCCCTTTCCCAGAGAATCTAGTTAGCAACACCCTGGCACAAACTGATCAGTCTCTCGTGCTCCTAAAGAGTTAGCCAAAGCCAATATAGCTACCAAAAGTTTTCTTTTGTAAAATACAGTGAAGTTAGATCCCACACAAGTCTTTCTTTCAAAATCTTTCCTCCCTATATTCCAAACCTTAACACGTTTTAACACTTAGCCTACTGTATTTGCTACTGTGGCCTTAAAAAAATAAGCCTGAGAGGTGAGACAAAGTTCAAACAGGCCAGTATCTTTTCTCTGACGGTATCCAAAAGCTATTGCCTGGGCAGGAGTGTAAGAACAGAGAAAGCGTGTATGATATCTTTGCAAGTACTCTCTCATCGTCCAACTGTTTGCATCTCAGTTATTTACTGAGCCAGTGCAGTTTCTATCCACGTATTAACGATCAGTGGGCTTCTTTCCCTTGGAATTGAAATTGCCTAGTGTCCCCTTGAACCCAGATCAACAACATTTGGGAACATTTAGCATCCAGATATCCTGTGGCAAGAAGCTTTACAGCTAAGTTACATGCTATGTGAACATACTCCCTGTCCTATATCCCCTGATATTGAAATATCAGCTATGTGCATGTGAGAAAGCCAACACTCATTTCCAGATTTCCTAAGTGTTCAGAAGAAATTTGTGCACAGAGTGTGAAACTGAAAAAGAGTTGTTATGAAAGTATTGTAAGGTTCATGAGCCAAATCCATCTTATTCATATCTGAAGAGCTACAAATACTTGTGCATTCGAAGATAACTATTTTTCGAAGGTCCTTGTTGTTTCAGAGAATTTGTATGTGATATTTGTTAAAGAATATTGGTAATGAGAAAAAGGGTATGTCTAGCACAAGAGTGTTAAAGACAAGCAAGCAGATGCTTTGTAGAAATAAAGCACAGGGCTTAGAAGTTCATTCCATGGCTTCTTTCACATGGTAGAAATAACAATGTCCAAAGTTTCCCAAGTAACAGGAAATTCTGCTTTCTTCTGGAGGAAGCTTGGGGTTTGTTTCCATCCAAATATTCCCTGCGGTTTCAGAGGTAGCTTCAGAAGATAATTGCGTATAATACCTCGGGAGCCAAGGATGAGAAAGCCTAGGGGTAAGTCAGTTCATACCTGGTCCTCAAGGTTTTCACAGGCACCGGGCAACTTGGCTGTTACATAGTACGGACCCTTATCTGTCCAGTAGGATTAAAGCGACCCATTTGGCAGCAAGGGTTTTTAAAATATGGCAATACCCTGTGATTTTTTTTTTTTTTTTTTTTTTTTTTTTTTTTTGTGCAGTGATGAACACAGAGGCATACCAGGTAATTCTACTTTCTGAGAGTAAGTTGTACTGTGGAAAGAGAACCTCTCTGTGGTGTTTTGAGGTGCACCAAAATGTAAGCATTATAAGCTCAATTTTGAATTCCAAAGCCTAAGTAAACAGAAGATGGGAGGGTGGAGATTCGCTGATTTAATAGAAAGGATGGATTTTAGAAGAAGAACACCCAGGAAATTGTACTTCACGTGCTAGGCCTTGCCGCTTCGTTGAGGTGACGTATCTTAGTCACAGGTCCTCACTGGTCTGTGCCATTGTTCACACCTTTCAACGTAAGCTGCAGAATACTGCTGTTCTGTTCCTGTTGGGTCTACCAGCACGTTTGTAACTTGTGTTATCAACTGACCAGTGCCTTGAGCCTTTGCTAATGGTAGTAATAGCCTGAGTCTGCTAGCCTGAGGGACTAAGAGGAAGAATACAGTGAACCAACAATGAAGTGCCATTAAAGGGAAAGCTGAGTACTTTTCCCAGGCAGGTATCTTATACTTCAGCAAAGCTGGATAAGATTAAAGTGCAATCTTTGTGCTTGCTGCCTTGCATACAAGCAGTGCATGCAGAGTGAGTGGATGTCAAGCTGTGTTTCCCTTGTGAGAGGAGTGCATATATATAAATCACCTTTGCTTTGCAGATTTATGTGGATGTAACCTACTCACTTCAGTGGGCTTCATGATAATTTGGGATTGGGTTGTGGGAGCAGTACCAGGATGGGCATGATGGACCTGTGTGACCGCCTACTCAATCTAAGTCATGACCTAACCTTTCATGCAGAGTGTGAAAGTGTCACAGAAGCAAAATGTAAATGAAAAAAGAAGCTGTTTGGTTCTGAATATGATCCATGTTAGCTACAATATAACCTATACTAACTATTAACCCAGCCTCAGCTGGCTTTTGAGGGTTCACATGCTCCTCTCTAAAGTCTGAAATATGCACTTTTGCTTATAAACGCTACAGTGTACCAAAGTGAAGCTCTTTTTTACACACATGCATGTGTGTCCATGTAAGGTATAGGCAAATGTAATAGCATGGCAGATTTTATGCAATGGATTTATGTACGTGTAACTGCATGAAATGCATTTGGGTGGCATTTTGTGATACGTGACACATCAAGTAAGACGATTCACTTAATTCATGTCAGATAACTGCTCTATAGCTATCTTTAGAAATACTAAGGGAAAATGCAAGGCCCAAACTCACATCTTTGGAATTCTGCTCACATATAGTTATTCCTCCTGATGTTATCATTTCAAATGGTCAGGAGACTTGAATTCTGCCCTTCTCTTTCTTTCTCTCCATGATATTTGCCTGTCATGCCATACACTGTCTATGTAAGCAAAAGATAATCACATAGCACATAAATCAGTGGAAAGTACTTCTGCAAAAACTCTGTTCAGGAGTATGGGAAGTAAAGAATAAAGGTTCTAATGTAACATAATTTCTGTAGTATGAAAAAGAAGTTAAATGGAAAAAAAACCCAACCCAACCCAAAAAACTACAAAGGCAGTGCTCTTTGCACTTCTTTGATGGAGTTAGCAATATTGTCAATAGACTGTTTTTTCTAGATTGCTACAAGCAATTCATGGACTTTTACTCTGAATGAAATAAAAAACCCATAAACACAGGATTATGAGTTCTTATGACCATTGTGTGGTAAAGAAGAACAATTACATGAAACACTGAACATGTAAGAAACAGGACCCGTGCTATTTTGCAGTGAATGGCATGTGTAACCTATTTGACCAGTTATATTATAATCTTCTGACTGGCTATTTATAAAACCATCAAGTTTGTTTCTTTTTTTTTTTTTTTTTTTTTTTTTTTACTTTGAACTCTGCTTGAAGAACAGTGATTCATGATTCATGCTTCACATGCTGTTAGCTCTATGGCTCCATGCTTTGTATGTGGGAAAGTCAGGCTGAGAGAGACTTGAGAATTAACATGTGAGGATGTGTTATCTGTGTAGAAACCACCTACGGTCAACAACTTTGAACAAAAATACTTCAGCACTGAATAGGACCCAATGCAATCCTAGAGTCTGCTTCCCTGTCCTAAATCCCTGGTTTCCACTGGTTTCAAAAAACCAGGTGAAACTTACAACTGAAGGGCAATGGAAAAATAGTAGGATACAAACAGGAAGGATTCAGACTTCCTTGATGCCACAAGGTTACCGTAAACCTTGCACAAAATCTACTTGCAATGTTCAGAGGAGTATTTCTGAAAGATTTCCTTCCAGCGCTTCTTCAGGAAAGGGTGACAGATCTCCCATCCTTCACTGGGAAATATTCTTCAACGCCCAGACTGGTGCCGAGATGCAAATTTTAAGGAACACGAGTTTTGGCATGTGTAAAAAAATCAGTGTTGTAAGAGGAAAAATAGTGTTTTCCTTCAAACAATTTGACTGAACAATCTTATTCTTTGGGGAAATGGAATGTACCTACATTATATCCTATCTAGACATCCTCCTCCTACTGTTTTCCCTGCCACTCCATTTCCATTGTGTCCATGTGAGAGCAATGTTAAGCATCAAACTTCTAATAATGATCCTAGCTTCTTAGCATCTCTAAATGCCTCTTTAGCATTTAATAACAATTGTTTATTGGTTTGCAGTTAGTGTTGTAGAAGAAAAAATTAAGACATTCTGCATTTTTAAATTTGAAAACTCGCTTTCACCTACTCTATTTCAGAAGAGAACAGCTTAATGGATCATTCGGTATAACGACAAATATTTTCTTTTCCTACTGTCTTTATTTACATTGCTAGGCAGTGGTGATTACAGCAGCTACTATTGTCTCTACTCCCTTACTGGGATATTCACAACATTTGTATTTCTTGAAGAGAAGCATCAACATGTATCTCTTACCTTCAAGCCATACGAATCTCTCGAGCAGAGGTGGCAGTACTTTGTGTCAAATATATCCAAAACACCACAACTCTCCACCGTGGCTTTTGTCAAGCTCCCCCAGGCTTTCAAGCAGACTTTTTGGTATTCAGTATTCACGCACAAGCAGAGGAGCAGAAAGAAAACAAATCACCTGCCTGACCCCTGCAAACTGGGACTCACGCAAACGAAACTTGCTGTGGCTAACCCCAAGCTGAGCTAGCAACTAGAACTGCTACAACTTCGAGAGCTCAGGGAGTGCATTAGCTCCCCGGGAAGAGCCGATTTCGGGGCAAAGCCCTCCTGCAGTAAATCGCTGTCCATTTCTTTCAGCACATCGCCGGGTGGAAAAGCGGCAGCTCCGTCTCCATTTCCCAGAGCCCAGATTTGGCTAGCTGGTAACCAGAGCCGCCCCTTCCTCCCACGACGAGATCCCGACAACCTGTTTCCACTACAGCTCCCTTCGCTGGCCGCGGGGTGCGATTTCCCGCAGCGCTTCCCTTTCTGCCTCGCCAGCTGGGGTGGGGGGGGCGGAGGAGGGGGGTAAAGCTTCCTCCCCCGAATCCCACCGAC
>NW_009615038.1:0-5011 GCF_000690535.1 Cariama cristata
TTGTCCCCCAGGACTCCCAGGTCCTTCTGGGCTGGGCTGCCTTCCAGCCAGTCAGCCCCCAGCCTGTACTGGTACATGGGGTTATTCCTCCGCAGGTGCAGGACCCTACACTTGCCCGTGTTGAACTTGGGGCAGCATGTGCAGAGAGAGCTTGGAGGAGGCAGCTGAAAGACTTTGCTCCCCGTTTGGGTAGACAGAAGATTTTTCCCTTGTTTTGTTTTCTATTTTTTAATTATTATTGCAATAGAATAGTTGGAGTGAGAGCAGGGACCTCTGCGTTGCTTACTGAAACCTCATGGACCACCTGCGGTGGAGGTGGAGATGCCTTTGGTACTGCCAGGGCAAGGAGGGACCCCCACGCTCACCACAGCAGCCCCCCTGCCTTCCCTCTGCCCCTCAAACCCCAGAGTGGGTTGAGTGCGTTGCTGCTCTGAAGGGTGTTGAGCACGCCATCATGTAGTATTTTTTACTTTACATTGTATGACAGGGACATGCATCCATAAAAGAGTTTTTAAAAAACCCAGCAAGTACCGTTACATTGCAGCAAACATGCTTGGTCAGCTGGAGCATGGACATAAATCCACAGTGCTGCTTTGCAGTGTCCGCGTAGATAGTTCAGGTGCCTCAGTACTTGGCCTAATCCGCAGATAAAATATGCATGCTTCAGGACTGATTGATCGCTAAGTGGAACAGGGCAAGAAACATCAAAACAGATGTTGGAGTCACATTAGACAAGGAAGGAAACGTGTAATTAGTGAATTATTTAACTCCTTGAATCAACAGTTTAGGCTCCTGTGAAGCTTTGAAATTTTTTTTTCAAAGTTCATGTCCTTAGATTTGTGGCCTGATTTCTCTCCGCTCATTTCTTTTTATCACCGCCTGCCCTAGCAGGGACCCGAGGTGCGGTATGCTGTCCCTTGACATCCAAACCCATCGGTGGGAACTCGCCTCAGCAGCCTAAATCGGAGAGGTGTAAAGCTTCATTTGTGGTGGGTGCTTTGGGGGTTCCCACAAAACTGCTGGAAGGGTTATTGCCACCTTCCTTCGCTTGCTCCAGCGAGTCTTGTGCGTTCCCGCTGACGTCCAAGCCATTTCCTTGGCTTTAAAGAGTGTTTTTCTTCCAGACCTTGAGAAAAATAGTAGAAAGCCAACGCTCTTGGACAAATTCCTCTGGAGACTCATCCCAGTGATAAGCTGGGTGAGTGATGGGGGATGGAGAAACGTGCTCCCCCACTGCAGCTGCCTTGTGACTGTGTGCCGGCTATAGGCACTCCTACGCTGTTCTTAGAACGCTCCTCTGATTGTTTATTTGACTGTTTATGCTGCCCTGAAAACAGCTTTTTCTATCGTTTTGAAAATCTTCAACTAAATGAAATCGGGTGGTTCCTTCAAAGTTTTGAAAAAAACCCCAAGAACATGCCACTGGAGTAGCAAAAAGATCAAAACTTTGTCTTTTCTGATTTCTGTAGTTAACCTGCATTCTCTGGAAATACAGACTCGTGAAGAAATGTACTGAATTTGAAGTACTTGGTGGTTTTTTGTTATTCCTAAATTCAATGACATGGTTTCCAGCATCATGGATTACATCCCTTTGAGCATCATGAAAAGTAACCAGACATAACCCGTCTGTCTTAAGAGATTTTTAAATTGCAAAATTCTGCTGAATACCCACAGTTACCAGAACCAACGGTACTTTAACAGACATTTAAGAGAGAGTACATCAGGCCTGCTGTATCAAGATAAATGCTTTGTAGGACTGCAATGAAAACTCAAGCATGGGCCTTATCCCACATAATAAAAAGTTATTTGTTGCTTGGGATGAATGAAGGACTGTATCATCTCTCTCTCTAGGTTCCACCTTTTGCTGCTTAGACATAGGTGAATATTTTGCTCTAATAAAATACTGATAACACCATGCTTATCCATCAGATTGCAGCAGCGTTAGCTTTCTGTAGGGGTAGGAGGAACGTCAGTTGCATGAGTGAAGAGGCAGGTACTGGAAAACGAAGGAAAACTGGAAAACCTTCCAAGGACAGGACCTAAAAGAAGGCTGCGTGTTACCGGTAATGAGAAAAGCTGTGGTAACTTGGCTGGTCCTCAAAAATTCTGACGGAATGTGCAAGGTCCAAGTGTCCCGTCCCACGCGAGAAGAATGTAATCTCTCAAAAAGGAATTATAAACAGCAGATAGGGGCTGGAAGGTAAAAGGGGGTGTGGGGAGCAGGAGGCACTCGCTGGGGAAGTTCCTCGTCCCGCAGAGCGAGCTCCATCCAAGCTGCTTTCTGGCAACCTTTAAGTAAGCTAGTGGAAAAATATCCTTTGCTATCTCCAGCATCTCTCCAAAAGATGCCCTTACGACATGTATTTGACACTCAGAACTTAAGGTTTGGCTGTTTGAGTAATTTCAGATTTGAAACCTCATCTCTGGTGGGGATTGGTGGAGGATCCCACAGGACAGAAAAGGAGTCCGGTTTGGGTTTCTTCTTGTAGAAAGCTTTTAGCTTGTTCTCAAGTCCTCCAAGAAAGTCTGTTCTAAACCAGCTTAGACCCCTGCTGGGGTTTGCTGAAGGAGCCTGGGAAATAATGATGCTGTGGGCTGACTCCCAGGTCTATTTGAAAAAATGAACGATCTTGCCCTCCTTTATATTGAGGTGGATTTGATCTCTATGACAAACAAGTCGGTTTTGTGTCTGGACTTCTTGTATTCCTTCAATTTACGTGCTCTGTCTGCTGGCATTGATCTTAAACTTTAGTAATACCGGTTTGGTGCAGCTCTGGTTTCCAAGTTCATTTTAGTAAAAGCCGATGTCCCGTAGGCTGTCCAAGCGCAGCGGCTGTTTATGCAGATAAACGTGAATTTTAATGCTCTGTACTTCGCGCTAACGCAACTTGCCTCAAAGCGGGTGAAGAGTTGTCCTTTAGTTTTTGGTAGGCTTGTGCCATGATTAATACAAAAGGATTCAGTGTACACTGAAGAGATTGCTACTGTAGTGAATAAAAAATTATGAACAAATTTGTAGGTAGTAGTTGCGTGTCATTAGTTCACAAAGAGCTTTTTCACAGCAAAAAATTGCTCTGTCTTCCCTTTTTAGATTATTATTATCTAAAATTGATTGTTTGGACTAAGACAAGTCATTGGTACACGGGTAAAAACTGTTGGTAATGTGTAAAAGCTGCTGCGCCGCGAGCATCTGTCATCTGCCGTCCTTAACCTCCGCTCCTAACAGCATTAACTTTTCATTGAGTCGCTGATTGACTGACTGCAGGGAATTGGCATTTAATTATCTTTATGCTTATTCTTCTGTGTATTGAGAAACAATTTTAAATACTTTGTTTGAAACTGGAATGCAACGTGTTTAGGCAAATATCGTGACGGTTCTCTCTTATTTTCTGAGGACAGAAGCTCAGATGTATAGCGCTTGTTGATGTTTCAGTGTGTGCAGCCTTCTAACATCATATAAATCACTTTGAGTTTCTCCAACCATTATCTGTTTGGCATGTTGTGCGAGTCCTTTTCCAAAATAATTTCTGCTATTTTTCCATTGTGTGATGTCTTCTATTATATGTTGATGACATTCCAGACTGAAGCACGTTGATAGTACTCTGTACAATTACTGTGCTTGTGTTCAGTCTGGTAATCCTGACAAAACTGGCGTCAGGTAAGGTACCCAGCATTACATATGTTTCGCTTTTCTCCGTTACAAGAATTCCAAAATGCTCTTGTATGTATTCTGCTACAAATTAAACACTTTAATAACGAACTATGAAATTCATACCGCGTAGAACTTGTTTCCTATCCTAGTCAAAACAGTCCTTGCAAATTGTTAGATTTCTTGGCTTTTATGAAATGCAAGTTCATTTTAAAAACCACGCCCTCCCCAGCTCTCAACATAGAAGTAAAAATTCTGAATTAAGTAAAAACTTAATTTTATATGGGCCAAGGATAATGTTAAAGAAATTGTAAAAAATTTTCAAAAAGTGGGAAGCTTTTTTGAAGCCTCCTTTTAAGCTGAAAGGAGAGTTTTATTACTAGAAAATTACTAAATGAGATGAAACGCAGAGCTTGCAAATCCCTGCTAGTCACCTTCCTGCCTTACAGGAAACCTCAGGCACTTTCATTCCTGTTTTACAGTTACACAGGACACTCCATCACTACAGAGTGTGACAAATAGCTGCAGTGGTTATGTTTTGATAGCTGACAGTAGGAAGAAAAATACATTGTGGTTTTCTTCTCATTTTCAAGATGTGTGGAAAAAAGCAATTTCTGACAAGCACAGCGCTATTGTGTTTCCAAAAAAGAGTATTTTAATGCTGGTTACTGAAGTTCCTTTGCTGCATTAATCTCCCAATCGGAGTTTGCTCACATGCTTGAGTAACTCTCAATTTTCATAGCATTAATGACTTTCTTTTTGTCATAAATTATAGCGAGAAAGAGTTACCAGCTCCTTGCAGCCCTGGAGATTTTTAGCTAATTGCAGCAGGCGCTGGGAGAGCCGCCGGCTTTTGCCCGGCGCACGTCAGGGTCGTTCCTATCGGGGCAGCCAGAGTTGGAAGAAAACCGGAGGAAAACCGGTGAGCTTGTGGCAGACATCCCTTAGGTGTGATCGAGTGATAAAGGAAATGTGGTGCCCTTCGGGAGGGTGTGTACCTATGAAAAACAGGAAGCCGAGCAGCGGCCGCCTTTGCCGGCCCTGCCTGCAGAGGTTGGTAGCGGCGGCGGGCGCAGGTGTGCCGACACGCCGCCGAGTCGCTTCTCTCCAGGCATCTTGGCAAGCACACGCTCCTCGGCAGCAACATCTGGAAGAGGCGGTGGGGAGAGAAACCCAACCCAAAGCCAAAACAACCCCCCCCCTCTCTTCAAAAAAAAAAAAAAAAAAGAAAAAAAAAAAAAAACAACAAAAAAAGAAAACCAACCCTCCAGGTAGAGAAATATGACGGCCTTGCAGCTGAAGGAGTTGTCACATTCAGGTCTGTACAGGAGGAGACGGGATCGCCCGGATAGCGTGGGACTG